>NC_051847.1:161061920-161226363 GCF_002237135.1 Teleopsis dalmanni | reverse complement strand
ATGATTTCGTTCTAATATAAACACAGCAAGTAAAATTGTTAATAAAAACTTTCATAGTAAAAGTAACAAAACTCCAGAAAAATATGCGAACAAAAAAGTCAAGTACGGCTTTGGATCAGTTGGTTAAGGTGCGCTGATTCTGAGCTTCACATTTGGCAGGACCCGAGTTCGATTCCTGGTACTTGCAGTCTCAAAAATAATTATTTACGAATAATTAAATACAAGAATTATTTCCAAGACCACTGATGATGGGTATTTGGCAATACTCGAAACAGCTGTATGGTCAGCCAAAAATTCAATTAATTAAAATAATTTAAAAAATAAATTTTTGTTGTTGTTTTACTTCTGTTCGAAAACCTCTTTATTATAAAATAAAAAATAAATAAAAGTTAAATACACCAAACCTGCATAAACCTGGTATGACAATAATAATATATTTAAAATTTAACATGCTTCTAGAAATTGTTGAATTCTTATAGACATAAAATATAATGATTAAAAATTTTATTTTCTAAAATATTTTCTATATCGTAAAGATATTGCTTATATACAAATCTTCTAAAATCATATTCTAAAATCATAATAATCATATAAGTCTGGTAAATATCCATTTAGTAAATGGCCAATGAGTGTAAGATCTTAATAGTCAGGTAAATAAAATAAATTTTTAAAGCCAAAAGGACTTTCGTTCTTTAAATTCAAAAAGTAATTTCGAAGAATTTTTAAACGTTTTCGTATTAAACTTGAAAATTATAAAAATTGTCATGGTTGCAATTTCATTGATAATAAAAATAAGCTTACACAGCGTCTGAAAGCAACACGAGCAAAGTAATAAGTATCTAAAAACTCAACTCATTACTTAAGTAAAATTTAAAGTATGGAATTAATCAATTACGATATTGTCTTCTAAAATACAAAAAAAAAAAAAAATTGCGATACAAATTTTGTATCTTTTGTTAAAATCATAATCTTTTTTAATATCATATATATGAAAGTGAACAAATGAGATATTAATTAAAGTTGCGAGCCATTTTTTGATAACGATTGGAGCACTTAATTAAGGTTTTTAAAAAAATTCAAATTTTCAAAATAAAAAATTTTTTTCAAACCTGAACTTATAATTTAAATATATCTAAAACGTATATAAATGTTTGATAAATAAAAGAAGTAATTAAATAACCCATGACTTTTCTGATGCTTAAATCCAACTCACACAGAGGTTGTCTAAAAAAAATCTATAACCGGTACCACCATTACTCTGGGTGTAAAATCTATAAGTAGTTCAACCTAACGAGCTATCCTCCTAACACTCTAAACCTATCAACTCATTAAAATAGTCGAAATAGTTTCTTAATACATTATTAAATATTAGCTTAGTAACGCTTAGATTGCTACATATTATATATATTTATCACCTTTTTTTTGGGACAAATTAAGAAATGGAATTCATGGTGGTATAAAAATTTAATCTATAAAATACTTAAAGTTAATTTTAGTATATTTATGTCGCTTTACTCAGGCTTTTGGTTTTTCTAGTTACTGTAACAGAAAAAATAAATATATCTTATAGGTAGTCTCGAAGTTTCCTTTTTATAATATCTATGTATGTGAAGAGTATAAAAACTGTTTGCATTATGAATATTTTGACAAACTATTGTAACAGATAGTTTACTCAATGTATATAAAAGTTTTATGTTATACATAACATATGTTATATATTATTTTACTATTTGGAAAATTTTTATAAATAACTCATTGATTTTTCAGATTTACAGATTTCCGAAGTTTTACTGAAATGTTTTTAGAAAAAAAAAATTTGATTTGTCGTATGTTAGCTGTTAATATTTCCAAACGAAATTATTGAGATATATCTGTATATCAGGTCAATGATACACCGCAATTTGTGGAACTAATATATCTATACATTTGTCATTCAGATATTCAGTCTCTTGAAGTCTCTCGCACCATTCATACACAACCATCAGCTATAATATCAGTGTCAAGATCAAGCGAAGAATTGCACTTCCGAGCATTTGAGCTTGAGAAGTCGAGACTTACCTCAATTAAAAAAAAAACCCTTTTATACTAGATTTCATTCGTCTTATTATATAGAGCAAAAACAGAAACGCTGAGGAACAAAGACAAGCATTCCTTAAGATATTATGGGAGACAATTTTTATTTTTCGATGATATTTATGTATATAACAACATGTACTTAAATTAAGAAAAGATATGCTGAATTAAAATTAAGTGTTTAGGTTACTTGCACTATTTTAATTTTACAAATAATTTGAAATACAAAAGCAACTTCATGCATATATTATTAGTAGCTTAAAAAGAGAAACTTTGCAATTTTTAAATAGAAAAATCTATACATTTTAACAATTTTCTCCACTTCATCTATTCCTTATTGTATTGAATTGTATCTGAAAGTAGTATCAGAAGCTTTTCTAGTTCAGCTTTAATTTTAATATGAATTTCTATTCTTACCAGAGCCTAGCAAGTATACGTAAATGGCGGAATACTCGGACCAGTAGAAAACGTAAGTACCACAAGGCGAAAAAAAATTTAAAAAGTTGAAAATTGATCAAAGTGAGCAGGTGAAACTTTAAGCACACCAGTCGCAACCACTTTTTCTTACTGCTGTTATGTTGCTTTTCCGTTGCTGTGAATTTCAAAAAATATCTGTCGATTGTATCTATGTATCTATGAGGATTTCTATACTCTCACACTCGCACCAAAAGTCTAATGACCCAAGTTCTAAAGATATTCGCATTCAATTGCAAAGATCGTAAAAGATCATTTTCGTTGAGATTTAAATTCATTTTGCATTATTAAATAAAAACAGATTTATTTTTAAGAGCACAATAGTCATACATAGCAATGACAAGTTAGTTCAAAAAAAAATTATATTTTTTTCTAATTCAGAAAAAAAAATTTGCTTATTTGTTTACTTACAGAACTTGGTGACAAAAATATCAAGCAAATTTGAATTTGTTTATACGAGAGCAGATAAAAAAATGGAATAATATTGGAATAATATAATTTGAAGTAAATATTTATATGATTCCAAGTACTGTTTTTTTGAGATATGAGTTCATACTTAAGTCTAGGGAATACCCTACTTAAAATTTTTTGTAGAAATTATCGCTATATGCAAACAATTCGTAATTAGCAAAAAACGTTCTATCAAACACATTTATGAAGTTTCACATCAACTACAACTAAAACAAAGTATAAAGCAATAATTGAATAAGCTAAAATCTTTTAAAACTAAAATATTTATTAAATCTTCTAAATTTATTTTACCGCCTTCAAAGTAGTTCCCTTTCAATACAATACGCTTATGTTGTTTTTTCAATACTGGATACAGCACACAGCGATTAAGTTTTTATCTTCTCAATCATATCGAAACGGTATCCCGGAGTGTTCTCTTAAGCTTAGGGAATAGCTAGATGTCACACGATTTTAAGTCAGGAATATACGATTGTCGTGAAATGATATAAGTTGAAATTTTGGAGAAGTGATGTCTAAGAACCAATACCGTGTGAGTTAGTGCGTTATCGTGATGCAAAAACTAACAATTGTTTAACTATATTTCTGTTGTTAAACAGTTACGTTAAACGATCCCACGATTATCGAAGAATCGGTGTAATCTTTCCAATGGATCGATTATTTCTGGGTTATATGTATAGATCCCAGTATTATCCTTAGTTGTCATGCATTTTATCTTTTCCTGATAGTCAGCAAGCATTTTTGACGTCAATGAACGCGACGTTGTTTTATAAAACAGTTTTGTGTTTTTGATATTAAACGAGATATTACTGTTTTCAGGCAGAAAACATCTTTCAGAATGGCCTACTAATAGGCCACATATTTAATTTCCTTCATACGTTTTTTATAAGCTAATGTTTTTAGTCAGCTATTACTTATATATAAAATAATACAGGAAAAAAATTTTACTTGTCTTCAATTTAGTTTTGAAGAGTGATCTCAAGATATTGGGGTCCATTTAGTTCAATGAACTATTGTGATTGTCTTATTTTTAATCATATCTTGTCGAAAGCAATATTGTTGTACATCTCGCATATCTCAAGTAATTTTGAAATAAACAACGTCCATTTAATATTATTCCACTGTTATCATGGAAAAATGCAAATCTAATGAGCTGGCCAGATAGAGGTCTATTCAGTGGGGCAACACAATAGTGTCACATATGAGAATTATCATATCTTCCTTTGAAACTCTTATCAAACATAAAACAATTACAAAAACCATTCCAAAAAAATAAATAAAATGTAATTGTATATTAAAATTATACACTTGTAAGACTGGAAGAAAAATATTATCAATAATATTATTAACAAATTAAGCACAAAATTAGAAACAAAATTATTAATTTGGAAGCCTAATTAAGCGAATAGCATTAAAATTTTATGCTTCTGTCAGCAGATGCCTTTTATAAAAAAATTTTTTTACGAAACTATCCTAATTCTATTTTGTTAAAATTTTATTTGTTTATTATTTTGTTTTTTATTTAAAAATTTTTCACTTATAAGTTTATTTAAAACGCCGCCAACAAGGCTCTTGTTTCTTATTTCCTTATCGATTACTTTCAGCAGAGTATCTCTGGCACATAATAAATCCATCACGAAATCTATTTCTCAATATTAATTTAAATTAAACAAAAATGTTTTCAATTTTATTGATTTGCATGTTTAAGATTTTAATAAGATTTTATTGGCGTACTAATATTCTATTGAAGAAGAAATAAATTTGATGACATTTGATAGAAATACGTTTCTATATTTATTCAGTAATTTAACAAAAGATATATTTCGAAATAGAAGCACAACTATTGTGTATGTTTACACAATCTTTACAGTATGCCACAAGTAATAAAGTTAATAGTCCTCTTTCAGTATAGAAAAAGATTTGAAGAGGATATATCAAAAAGTAATACTTTTTATAGGTACTGTGATGAGAAGATATTTTTATTTTAGAACTCAAACTAATGTTGGTTTTCTATCAAAGAAAATAATTATAAACATATAATCATTTTTCATTTGCAATTCATTTTTATATAAAATAGTTTTGAATTTCATTTTATATAAATTCTTTATAGAAAAATATATCAGTTATTACTAATATAACCGATAAAAATCAAATCTAACATAATTATCGACAGTGACTAAATCTCGCAATCTGACATATATAATCGTTCTCCAAAACTTGAAACCACCAGTCACTTTTTAAAAACCATGTCTTATAAATTCTATCTGTCAAAACATTTAAGAATCAGATATTTATATTCATATTTTTAATACATCCGACACTTTTTCTATTTTTACTTTTTCAAGGACGCACAAAAGTATGCTTTAAAAATATTTAAAATGTGTGCGAGTCATACCGAATAGCACAACAATCACAGCATACTTCTGAGGGCCGAACATTTATTATTGTTTGAAAACAGATGTGTTTTTGACGCAGCAGATACTTCTTGAAAACTCTTTCTATAGCTTTTCACAAGAACAAATATTTTTAGATAAATATGTAATTGGACATACATAATACATACTGTCAAATTAAGACATCAACAATTTCTTTTATTTTTATATGTGTGAAAAATTTGTTGTAATTGATACAAGTTCCTTAAAGTACAGTGCTCCCTCTAAAATGTGTATACTAGTTTACGTTAACGCTGGATTACATGAATGTTTTTTTTCTTAACATTTCCTACTCTAAATAGTAAACAAATTTCCATAACGTAAACAAAAATGTTTAGCTTAATTTATTTATGTTTTCAATAAATACTGTAATGCATTTTTTTCCATGTTTTTTTTTTTACATAAAATAATTAATATTTTTGCTACTTAAGATCAAAACTTTTTATAATATTGAGAGTATATATAAATTATATGTTGAATATTTCAACATATCAGTAATACATTAAGTATACGCTAATTATATAGAAAAGCCAAGTACGTATAAGTCAAGCGATATCTTATTAACTGCCTATATCTCTTTTGATTGTGTAGAAATAGTCTCTCTTCATTTGAAATCTTTAAGAAATAAACTCAATTACTATTTAAATTCATTTACCGGTTAAAAATGTCTTCACTCAGCTCAGATTTGCACAGAGATACACTGAGTTCAACGAATATTTCTAAAGGAATTAGGAATTTCAATGCAGATTTATGCGCAATATAGTTAGGATGCAGAGAATTATATTTGCAACTTATTTAGAAATTTTAAAATTTATTATCATCTACAAAATAATATAATCATCTACAGTTGAAGAGAGTACACTTCTAGGGAGCCTTGACATATGAGTTTTCTGCATTAAAGGCTCAAAACTGTTATTTTATAGTAAATTTATCAAAAGAAATCAGATTTTGACACATGAGAGGCTAGTATTCAGAGACTAGTATTTTTATTACACCAGTCGCATTTTATAAATTATGCTTAAGCTCCGAATTTGTTTTAATTTACATGATTTATTTATATTAGAAAATAAAAAGCTTTTCTTTTATAAGCATGCGTCTGGATTGGCACTTTATATGGCAGCTGTATGTAAATCTGAACCGATATGAACAAATTTCTGTACATTCCCTTATATGAATACATTCTATATCAAATTTTATTTAAACATATTTATTAAAGACGGAGAAAACTGATATCCGATTATTGATTTTATATAGCAGCTGTAGGATATAGTGGACCACAATCTGACAAACGATCAAGGTCTCTCGAAAAATATACAAAATTTTATACAAATAGAAGTAAAACAGATAAATTCACAGAAGACAGAATAAATAAAATAGACAGAAGGAATAAATATACTTTATGTGTCTACAATATTTTCTTTAATGCTTTACAAAAACCTTTTTCATACCCTTTTTACACTATTTTAGATATATATATATTTTTAACATATAAGGATATAAAAATTATTTATTAAGATATAAAAGTCAAGTACGGCTTTAGGTCAGTTGGTTAAGGTGCGTTGACTCTAAGCTTCAAATTAGGCAGGACACGAGTTTAATTCCTGATACTTGCAGTCTCAAAAAATTATTTACGAATAATTAAATACAAGAATTATTTCCAAGACCAATGATGATGGGTATTTGGCAATACTCGAAATAGCTGCATGGTTAGCCAAAAACTCAATTAATAAAAATAATATAAAAGTGAATTTTTGTTGTTGTTGTTCCATACTGTTCGAAAAACCTCTTTAAGATATATATTTAAAATTCATATCATTTTTTAACAAAAACATATATTCATATTAAAATTTATTACTATTATTATTATTATTATTATTATTTATTCTAATATAGCTTATCAAAGCTAGAAAAGCAGATTCAAACACATTAAGTGTAAGATAAAAGCAACTAAAATTGAAACGTAAAAAGTCTATTTTATGTTTTGAGAGCAAAGCTCGACACCACAAAATGTCGTTGATAGAACAAATTATGGTGCAAGTGATCGCAAATGACGATGTTGAAAAGTACCCAAACTTATGTAAATTTTATTGTTATACTCGTATTTAAGTAGACCACGAATATAATAAAATAAAATTAATTTGAAAAAAGACGAATGAGACATAAAATCCAATCAAGTGATCAGTTGATAAGACCATTGTATTATTTATACTAATTAATTCCTATAATCAATACTCTTTCAAACTATTCCACTATTCCTGTTCTAATTAATAGAATTTGTCCAAACCGTTAGATGAATACAAACAATACAGTATCAAATTATACAAAAATTCTATCTAATGTTCTGTGTGGTCAGTGTTGAGCGTAAAATTCTGTATAAAAATATAGAACGGAAAAGTTAATTTTAGCACTTCCGCTTTTGATAGAATTAAAAATTTTTTTTTTTTAAATATAAACATATTCATATGTTTATATCGCTGTTCAAGTAGATATGTAAAAAAAATTTTGATTTTATACTTAAGAAGCATTTAACAAATTTAGGAAAGTAGAGCTTTTGATAAGATAAAGCTGACAAATTATTAATGCTATAAAATAGGAATTTATCAAAACAAATATAGCTTGTATGAAGATAAGAAAATGAAATATATAAATTATTAGAAATTTATTATTTTATTTCTCCACTTTTCGTTATTTCAACAGTGAGTCACAGAAAAAGTCGTACAAACATAACCAAAATAAAATAAACCATTTGTCAGTTTGTTAAAAAATAAAAATAATAAAACTTAAATTAACTTAAATTTCTAATTAAATAAACATAATTTTAAAACAAATTTATGATAAGACAAATTTCGACAAGTGATTGATAATAATTAAATCCCGAATAAAAAAAAGAAATATATATATAGAAAATATCCTCAAGTAAAAAAAAAAATATAAAAAATATTCTCAAGTAAAAAATTTCTCAAGTAAAGGAATCTTAGATCTATAAACTTAATGTATTTCTGTAAAAAGACACAAAAATAATTATTTAAAGTAATATATGTATATTGTTAGTATTTTTATTTTTGTAGAATAACATAGCATAGCTTCTTTGTAAAAAGCACCAGAATGGTCGCTTTACATATAGTAAGTAAAACAATATGCAGTACAATATGTCTCTACAAAAAAGAGTAACTTTGAAAAGAAATAAAGAATAAGGCAAACCCAAAAAGTTAAAACTTTCAATTCGTTGAACTTGTGTTTCCAAAATAAAGCTGTAGTTTATAAGCTCGTTCTAATTTAAAGCACGGCAAGTGCTTTGGTTGTTGTCACTAATTAAATAAAAAATAAGTGACAATAAAACCTGGAACTTGAGCATTGAAAGTTTGTGCAGCCTTGGCTTCTTGTGGATAAACACGATTAGTCATCGCTTCTAATTTGACAGGCACGAGTTCTAAGCCTGGCACTTGCAGTCCAAACAAATTATATACGGACTATAAGCTAATTAAATAATATTCGATTATTCCCAAAGACCACTGATGAAGAGTACTTGGTAATACTCGAAACAGCGTTGTATGGTCAGCCAAACTTCAATAAAATTAAAAATAAATTTTTGTGTTTGTCCTTTATTTCTTTCTTTGTTATTCGAAAACCCTCTAAATTTTAATAAAGCTTCTTTGTCCCCATACAAAGAAAGCGTAGCTTTATAGTAACACTAATACTTTATTCAAATATTAGACTTGTGAAAAGTAAAGAACAATATGTTAAAATATAATATTGTTCAACTTTTCCTAACCGCGAAAGCGGATTTGTAGAATAACATAGCATAGCTTCTTTGTAAAAAGCACCAAAATGGTCGCTTTACATATAGTAAGTAAAACAATATGCATTACAAAATGTCTCTACAAAAAGAGTAGCTTTGAAAAGAAATAAAGAAATAGGCAAAACCCAAAAGTTAAACTTTCAATTCGCTGAACTTGTGTTTCTAAAAATAAAGCTGAAGTTTATAAGCTCGTTCTTATTTAAAAAGCACGGCAAGTGCGTTGGTTGTTGTCACTAATTAAATAAAAATAAGTGACAATAAAACCTGGAACTTGAGCATTGAAAGTTTGTGCAGCCTTGGCTTCTTGTGGATAAACACGATTAGTCATCGCTTCTAATTTGACAGGCACGAGTTCTAAGCCTGGCACTTGCAGTCCAAACAAATTGTATACGGACTATAAACTAATTAAATAATATTCGATTATTCCCAAAGACCACTGATGAAGAGTACTTGGCAATACTCGAAACAGCGTTGTATGGTCAGCCAAATTTCAATAAAATTAAAAATAAATTTTTGTGTTTGTCCTTTATTTCTTTCTTTGTTATTCGAAAACCCTTCTATAAATAAAAACATATATAAATTATTACAACAAGAAATTCGAATGATGGCATAGATGAGTCAACTCTGCGCTTAGACATGAAGCTCCAGATATGATATCATATATCATTCATATATGTATGCAAAACATTATCCAAAAAAAAAGATCTTCAAATATTAAATAGTACATTATGTTTTTTTTAGTATTACCTATTGCTTGTGGTATTACTAGCTTATTATTTTTCTTATGAAAATAGCATATAGAGTAGTTTTTTACTTAAATCCAGGTTTTTCTTCAATTAAGTCAAAATAAACAGTAGGTGCAACCCTTCTGAAGACGGCAAATGTTTATTGGCGTTTAACGTTTTACGTACGTAGTAAATTAGTTGCGTGGTTACAGTAACAGGTCTAAGGGAAAAGAAGAAAGATCTGGACGCAATCTAATCTTAAACGAAGAGCACGAATAAGAGCCGGAACACATACTCTGAGGGTGAAAAAAGTAGCCTGTAGGGCAATATTAATTATCTGCAACAGTAGCGGGGCCTGGACGCAGGGCACACCGATGGAAGTCTTAAATGACTAATAGGGACCCTACCTCGAAGTAAAACTAACGTAGTCCCGGGGTAAAACAAGGTCTCTATGAATGAGGGGGTGTGATTTATCCCGTGCGAGTCGGGCACTCACTTTCCGGAGCTCCGGAAGGTGGTCAATGCGTAGGCATTCCACTCCTCCAGGTAACAGGTCAGCAGATATCTTTCCAATGACATCGATTAGCGATTTTTCACCGTTTTGATACCATATTTATTTCTCACAAGAAACCTTAAAATAAAAAAAAACCAACCATTTGGTGTCGTCGAATTTAGAAAATTTAAAACGGCTTTCGTTCTACCGATGAACAAACAATCCAAATTCCCGCGATCCCTTTTAATAGTTCTCAAGATCTAGTTTTGTTGAAAGAAAATTATGTTAACCGAAAAGTTACGCATGACCTAAGAGGCTTCGGTTTGCTGTTAGCAAGCAAGTATAGAAGTGAATATTTCTTTTATGGATATTCGGAAGAACATAAAACGTTACGACTAGCGATATATGTATATACCGAAGCACCAAATCGCGCCAGACCGATTTGTACGATTTATTCAATAAATTTAAAAAAAATACATTTAAAATGTAAACTAGATGATGTGTGAAGAATGTTTGAAATAAGACTCAACCAAATCAAACTTTTTTTACCTTTTTTTTTTAATTAAAATTAAAGCTTTTTTTTTACTCGTACTAAAAATAATAAAAACTTAACAATGTTGCCACATGTAATCTGTTATAAAATACCCATCTTGCATTCTTCATTTTAAATTTAAACATTAGCACGAAAAAAAATTAAAAAGCATAATTTAATTGTTTAATTGCTTTAAAAAAAAAAAAAACAATTTTAGTACATTTAGCTAAAACAAATTTTGAATTTAAATTACATTTTGTACGTCTTCTTTTTGGAGCCATCGTATTTATTTCTGTTCTTGCACTGAGTTAATTTAATTTAACTTATTTTCCATAATGATTTATAAAGTTTTGCAAAAAATGTTGAGTATATGCTCCTACATAAAATTAAAAAAAAATTCGAATATGTTTATTATGTCTGCCAAAGATATTAATGAAAAATATTGCAAAAAAAAAATAATTTTAAACAAAAATCATAGCAACAAGTTTAGATAGACATAAGCGCGTACATGCAAAACAGTATGCGTTTTCATATAACCCTCGTCCCTCTTCCCCCTTACTTAGCTGCAACTAATTAAACTGCAAAACGCCTTCTTCAACCAGTTTTGACACAGAAAGAGAGTACACGATGGCTATAGTTATGAGATAATTATGCCCACATACATATATGTATACATCTTCACATACACATAGCAATTGCTAACAAATTGGTACGGTACACAAAGTTGCCGAAGGACAAGAAAGCAGCTGCAAATTTATACTCAATCCATATTAGTAGAATTAAGTTCCCTTATTCAAATACTGCTTACTGCTTAAAAAGTCAGTTTAGTTTTTAAGAGAAAAGTAGAAAAGTAAAGGGAATAAATTTATTCGCACCCGCACTTATCGCGTTTTAACGAAACCAATTTTAAATTCAAGACAGACATACATACATAAGAGTAAATTAAATCAAGATCAAAAACGTAGCTTAATATTTATGCAAAGCAATGCTTAAAGCATTTGAATATTTTTTCCCTACTCCAACTTTTTAATAAATAAACATTTACGATACTGAATTTACTGAATTGTCACAAATTTTTAACATAAATCCACAAACCTATGCATATATGTATACACATCAATATGTATATATAAGCAAAACTAAATAAAAACTAGAATAAAAAGAATATGAAAACATATATAAATTCAAAAACAAAAACAACAAATAACTGCGTGCATGTGCTCAAGCAACAACTACATAATTTTTTTTAGAATAAAAAGCACAAAAAAAAAACTAGAAATAAAAATATTTTAAATGAATGAAATTACTTCTCTGCTCGCGTGAGAACACAGTTCAGTAGAGCATACAAGTATTTTGGTAAAGACTCTTTGAAAGCTAAAAATATTGCATACAAACAAAATCATGAAGTGCAATATTAATAACAAACGCTGAGCAGCAATATAATTTGTGGAGAAAAGACTAACAACAACACAACTGGCAAGTATGAATGAATTTCAAACGCAGCCAACACGCCAAACGCCAAACTACAAAAACAAAATGCAGCAATGCAGCGAAAAAAAAATGCACGAGTGGCTACAAAAAATAATTAAAAAGCAGTAAAAGCACAAACCATGAATGAATCAAATCTATGAAAACATATGCGCAAAGAAACAAAAACGAGTATTTTTCTCTTAAACTGGGCACACTACTCACACTCACACAGCGCCAAGTGCACACAACAAAAACAAAAACAAATTCTTGGTTACCCACACAGCCGATGTGTATACAACAGATGTGTATACATACATATTGATCTTTGCAATGCCAGCAACAGATGAAAAAAATAATATTTTAGTTTTTTATGAAGAATTTTTGTTGTAAAAAAATTATTGCAAACATTTGAAAGCACAGAAAAAAGCAATACACAGCAAATAAGTAATAAGTAATTTTTATTTGTTATTTTATAATTTATTATCTTATCTTTTGGCTGAGTATTTCAAAATATATTCTGCGCGAAATCGAAAAACAAATGCTTTTTATTTTGATATTACATTTGCAACGCGATTCCTAAATTAAATCGTCGAATAGCGTGAAGAACAAAAAACGAAAACAAAAGAAAATTTTCGAAGCAGTATTTTTTTTTTTTGTTTTTATTTAGAGATAACATTTATTTTATTTTAGTACAAATTTCTTGTTTCATGTCCTTTAACATTTAATTTTTTTTGTCAAAAATAATGAATTCCATGAAATATTTCAGATATAGATATAATTTAAGATGACATTGTATCAAATAAATATTATATCAGATTTTGATGACTAATTATTTTTATGTGAAAAAAATTATCACTAAAACATCAATCAATCATAATTTATTTAGTTGCCTTTAAAGTAGTCTCCATCGAAAACTAAACAACTATGGCAACGCTTGACTAACCCTCTACACATATTCCATCAGTTGATTTGATATACCGCTTAACTCCACATTTTGCTAATTCTATCCTTCGAAACAGAAAGAAATCATATAGAGGTCCACAGGAACCTCAAGTTTGATCCGATCAAAAAAATACATATAGGATAGAGCCCTAAAATTATTTACGAATACTGAGACGCTTACCAACACCGCGTTATCGAATCTCAAAATGGTTTCAGGCTCCTTGGGGAGGTATGCGGATCTGATGTCAGTTATTGCTTAGTCTGATGAAGTGATAAACAATAATCCAGTCTAGGCGTAGAGAGGGCTTATGAAGAAACCTCGAAATTAATAGAGAGTAAAAGTGCTCAAATGCACTGACTCAACTAGCCTCAATATAATAATAAAATTCTTTTCACACAGAATATACACATATACGTCTGATTTATTATAATATACATTCATTTTAAATTTCCAAGAAAATCTATTTATTTAAAAGAACAAATAAGAATAATATTTAAATTGTGAATTCCGAATTACTGATTACCGATTAATAAATCAATAAAAATGTCGTACGATCAATATCACCTAGATCCAGTTCCGGTAAGTATTATTTAATTAAAAACTATTTGCATGAATCATAATAAAAGTTTAAATTTCCTAAATTAATCTTCGTTTTCATCAATTTTGGACTTCACCAGAGCAACGCTTAAATCATCAAACGAAACTTAGGGGTAACCTTTACGAGAATTGTAATCCACTTCAAGTTGGTCACAAGCGAATGAACATTGACTGTTTTAAGGAATTTGGCACTCATTAAATATTACCAGAATACAGTGGCGGAGCTAGACCAACTCTGCACGACGTCACATCAGAATTGCGAGGCCCCCTTTATAACCCAATTTTATTGTTAATCAAATTAAAATAAACACAAATTAAAATAAATGAATTTTCCTGCTTTTAGCCTCACTCTTTTTAAATTATATCATAATTTGTGCCATCTGCTATTTTTGCTTCAGTTTATAGAATTTCCAATGGAGATAGTCTCTCTTGGATCATAATACTTTTCTAGAACGTCTTAATCAATTTTAACTTTGAGAAGCTTCTTTCTGTCGAAGCTATACTGACTGAAGCTGTGAACATGAATCTGGTTACTATAAAAACATTCGGAAATACTTCGAATATGGTTAATGTCATTATCAGACCAAATTGTTCAAAATATTTATTAAGTGCTTAGAATCCACAGTCGCTAACTTTTTGCGAGGCCCCTGTGGGCGCGAGGCCGTCGGCGGTCGCCGACATCGCTGACGCCTAGCGACGCCACTGGCAGAATACTCTAATATTCTAATAAATAAAACAATTTGCAGAGTCTGATACTTTACTCAAAGATTGATATATGCATAGGTGATCGATAAACGTACTACAAAGTTGTTAATTTTTTAAAATCAAAAATATAACAAATCATTAAAATATAGTTATCAAAACTTTCCGCAAAAATGTGAATGGACAATCATTACAAAACTTAGCTTAGTTTTATTATCTGGAACAATTTTTGTATGTTTTGTAAACTTAATTTGTTTCGTTGTTAGTAAATACCATTCCTTCTTTTTTTTTATTAAACTCGACATATTTTTAAGAAAAAAATTATTATTTAATTGGCAATTCAATTAAAAAAACTATTGTGCCTTTATCATTAAATAAAAAATCATTTATACTTATATTTATTTATCAGATTGTTATCTGTAGATACTTTTTTTGAATCAAAGTTATTTGTACTTTATACAATTTTTACACACTCACATGAATTTTATCTTGTAACAAAAAACTAATAAAAAAATATTTGTAGTAATAAAGTTGAGATGTATAGATGTCAAGTTTGCATAAAACATATTTGAACACGAAATATTGTAGAAATAATTTCATATTTTCTGAATAAGTTATAACTTAAAACATATTAACAAATAATAATATATAATGCATAACACAAATATATATAAAATTAAATGAAATATATTTTTATACTCACCAATTGACGGTTCATGATCAGAAATATCGGAGGTTATACTAGAGATAGCGGGAGGAATTTCTTTTGTCCTATCTTCTGGTTCTTCTTTTATAAAAAAATTAGTCTGTATAAAACGAAAATGAAAACATAAATAAATAATATTAAAATATCAATAAAAATATAATTATTAATATGTTTATTAAGAATTAACACAATAATGTTCTTATATCATTAACAATAAAATTTTAATTTAATTATCATATAAAGTTTTTTAATTATTATATTTTACACAAGTTACTTATGAACCCTATAATTAAAAAAAATTATATAAGTCGAAGAAAAATAAAAATCCATTTAAAAAAAAAATAAATAATTAAAAAAGCTTTCATATCAAAACCAAACTGTACCATATGTACATAAAGCCCAGCTGATAGCACTTAAAAATCAAATTTGCTAAAAATAAGTCGACAAAAGCAATGATTTTTCGTGGAAAATAATTGTATCTAAACAATTAGGTTATACATTCATACCTAGGTTATTCGGTTCAAAATATCGATATTTAATATAATTAAAAAAACTAATATTACAGCTATATAGATTTCTGAACCGATATACAGTTTCAATTAAAAATCTTTGTAAATATGAAAACTCATTTCTGATCTATCAGCTTAAATGACAGTTAAGTAACGTTCACCAGTTTTGGAGAATCCATTAAATTCCATAATAGAGAAACATATATACAGACAATGAGAGATCTCTCCGATTCTTATAACTAAAAAAAAACGCAATTTTTCCCTGCATTTTATCTGCAGAATATTTATAAATCTTAAAAAAAAGAGTTATAACTCTTAAAGGAAAAAGCAGTGCCACATTAAACAATACTTTGCATTAGAATCGAATCGTAGGTGGTACTTGGCTTCTGCTGAAAAAATTTATCTTAACTGAAACATTCTCAAAGCTACAACAACTGAGCGTAGTTATAATGTTATCTAAAAATTGTATGGATTATCTATAACAGCATTTGAAGAAAGTTTTTAGAAATCATTACAAACATAGTTTTCAATTAAAATGCAGTGGTTATCTTTCAACATAATCCATTAATTAGTTCCATTAAACTTTTCATATTAGTACCATCTGTATTACAGATTGATCTTCAACAATCATATTAAAATTAATTAAAGTTCTGTATCGTTTTTGACATGTATGTATGTATGCATATATGATCTGTGCCTAGTGAAGTAATTATTTATTGCTAAACATACATTCTTTTGTAATTCCTTGAAGTTCAATACCAAAATCTGTTTATTCAATCTTTTTTTGTTAATATTCTCATTTGCCATATTATTTTAGTATGCACTTCTCAGTAGGAAGGAAGATAAAAAAAAAACATCTGAACAGTATTTTTGCAATAGCCTTTGCAAAGTAAGATTAAAACATTCCATTATGATGAGTTTCATCATATTTATTAAGAATTAAGGAGATTGACGCACATTACTAGCATAGATCTTCAAAAAACAATTTCTTTTATCAACCTCACATGTTGCTTTTAATCTTAGATCTTCATAACCGGGGGAAATCACCTATTCAATATTACAGAAGAAGAGGAAGCTCACTAAAACCAAACTATTTCTCAAATTTTACATTTGATCTTGGTCTTGTCAGCATATCACCATGCCGATTCACATACAAAGTTATTCTTCCAACTTAAAATTCAACTTAGGTCGCCGATCTTTTATTTCACAAAACAATAGATGTGAACATTCTGTGAACAGAACATTCTTAGAGACATTAGAGATTTATAATGTATGTAATTCGTAAACATTGTGCCAAATCTACACGACATAAATTAGAGGAGTATCCAAGCATATACACACTTTTATATATATACACTACTATAAACACATATATATAATAAAAATCATAGTTCGTGCGATATAACACTGCTTCGAATATTGAAAAGTCAACCTTTAGCAATATGTAGTATTTCATGGTATACGGGTAAAAAAAGTTACTCCGAGTAATTGGAGTACCTAAAAATCTATTTCATCCTAGATTAAACTTACTATACTCCAACAATAACTTTTTTTTTGCGCTTTTATGTATATACTACCTATCCAGTTTAGTTTCAGTCTCAATTTAATATCAATTATTAAGGAAATAAATAAAAGTATGTTATGCTACTGAACATAGACTTATCGAGAAAATACATTGTTCAATTTGTTACTCTAGTTTGCGTTGTTTTAGTCACGTCATGGAATGAATGAAATACGGAAAAAGAGTTTTTTTTATTCTAAAGCTAGTGAATGGACTTAATTTTCCGTTTGTTCCTTCAGATGGCTTCGACTCTGAAGCGAGTAATTTATAATTACCCATAAACGCATTTTATCGGGTCGTATTATTGCAGTCGTATTTTATCGTATTCGTATTTTGCAGTCGTATTTTGTCGTAATATTTAAAAATGCGAATGATAACAGTTATAAGGTGATTTTTATATTTTAATGATAACTGTTACAGTCCCTGATTTAAATCCTTAAATACATTTTGTATGAAATAACAAATACAACTACCTTACATGAAAAATGCATTTTATATTTTTGTTTTTCAAAATATCAGGCAGGCCAATGTGAGTTATATTTTATTTCCAAAATTAAGAGTTATTATAGATTATTATATTTTTAAGGCAAAAATAACAGTTATTTGTGCATTTTAAAATAAAAAGCAGAGTGTAGGAGTTATTCCTGTGTGAAAAAATAAGTCATATGAAAATAATTATTTTTAATAAATATATTATAAAGCAAATTTAATTATTATTTTTTCTGTTATTTTAAAACGCTCATATATAAAAAAACATGCATAATATTAAGGATGAAAGCTGTTAGAATGATAACTATATACTTAAATATGAGTTTAGACAATTTTTGTTGCTGATTTTTTTTCTGAAAAATTGTTGAAATCACTGTTTACATATTTTTGGGTTTAAATGACTTCTACTCAACTATGTCTGACAATTTCTTTCGATACTTGGAATACCTTGTCTACTAATTCTTTATTTGAATTAACGATGTTGCAGAAATTAATTGAATAAAATGTTCAGTATGAAATTAATTCAGGTTTATTTTTCCTGTTTACACATCATGGGATGAAAAATAAGTGAGACAACTTTTTAGAATAAAAAACATTAATATCTGTCAGATACAATAAAAAAAAACTATATTAGTTATCTAATTGTATGTCTGTTGCTAAAATCATAAGTATAGGATAGGAAAGGATAGGAATGAACGCGGTACTAGCTCCCGACGGAGTAGAACACTGCGACCAGATTGATCTTTTGTGCTGCAACAGACCCTAACCAAACAGAAGAATGAATGAAGGCCAGAATGTCGTCCGTTGAGTACCTCCTAATGTCAGAAGCGGAGAGCAGCTTTCCTCCTAGTGACCTCCTCCTGGCCCAGATCAAGGCTGGACAATCACAGAGAATGTGATTGGAAATCTCGTCTACTTGTACGCAGAGTCGACACTCCATCTCTTCGGACAGACCTATTTTTTTTTTAATAGAAGCTTTAATAGAAGTTTGCTGCTTGATAAATATATTCATTTTTAAAATGTTTTTTTTAAATAATAAATTACACTATTAAATTGTGCAAAGTATTTAATTATAATTTAATTTTTATTCATAATTAATTATATTACAAATATGTCGATCTACTTCATAGACCATCTTCTGAACAACGAAATATTTGTAATATAAATAATTTTGTATAAAAATTAATATATAATTATATATTATATTTATTTTTCATATTTAAACCAAAGCACTTTGCGTTCCCCGTTCCAGTGAGAACTCCGGAATAAAAAGTATATAAAAATACGCCTTTTTAGAAATGCAAAATTGTATAAAAATTTCAAGTCCATTCAACAACTATTTTTTGAGTTCTGCAGTCAAAAACATACGAAAAATTGATTTTTATATATAAATAAAAATAAAAAGGATTTAGTTAAATAAAGTACGTCTGTGTAACATATATTTTCAGAATTCTTCCATTCTGTGAATGAGGAATTGTATATATTTAGATAATGTTTACATTATACATACATATATGACAATAATAAAGTAATAACATTAATAATTTAAATAACAAATTTTTCGGCGACTAAAATTTATATTTAAATAAATTCAGATTATCGTCAGAAATATAAACTTATCAGCTTGTCTTTGATTTCTTATAATTTCTTATAAATTCAATTATTTTAAACTGGTATGTAGCACAAAAAATACTATAAGAAACGTGTGATCATGATGTTGTGATAATAAAGGTCAGTAGTCAACCGATTGTTTTACAAACATAAAAAAGTTCTAATCAGTTAAACAAAATTATTTATGAAATACTTTTTTTAACATAACAAAACTTTAAACAATTGATAGTTTTTAAAAATACCAAACATTATTTTAGTAAATACGCATTTAAGCATTTTGTAATTTATACAATCACAGAGATTGAAGTCTTGGCATTACATTGCACAACATTATAGTATTATTAGTAAATATTCTAGTATATAATATCTGTAGTATTTATTCTAATATCTATTAGTAAATATCTGCAGAATTTCTAAATAATTGCTAGTAATCCGAAAAAGTAGACCCAATAGCGTTACAGTCTCAATCGTATAGATTAGATTTCAGATATTTTGACTTACATTAATGCCCACTTTAGTTATTATTTGTTTTATACTACTATCTAACTAACTATCTATCGTATTTAGTAGTATTTCATTTATATCCCTTAATATCATTACGTTACCATATCGCCTTTGTTAAATAAGTTCACTACTCACCAAGAAACAAGAAACTATTGTTTAGTAACGCTAATGTCTTAAAAAATTTCAAAGATGAATTTCAAGAAATCTCATTTTAGAAATAATCACTAGAACTTTTTATTTACTAATGGATTGAAATCACCATGCTAAGCTTTCTTAAATCTGTAATAATAATATATCTACAAAATTCGATAAAAATCATAACTATAACCCAAACGCATCATGTTAATAATAATAATTAATAATAAAAAAAATCAGTTCTGGCAGTTCAGTTTAACACTACTTTGAGTCCCGACTATGAGTAAACGATTATGATTATTCTATCAGGATTTCAAGAACGGGCGGGTCTATGTCTAAGTTATAACCCGTCGACACCACACGTCGTTATCGACGATCAAGTGCCGTTCGACATCTCCCAAAGGGACTACACAAGCAAGTCTCAGCGGACTACAACAACAACAATATTATTCTATCAATTAAATTAAATATATACTTATAAATCTGAACTCAATCACGAAAAAAACATATTAAATAACATAAAAATATTTTCAAAACCTCATCCCCAAAAATGTTTTTGAAATCTGGTCAGAAAACTATTCTAATTTGATTATTATCTCTTTATATAGTATAGCACAAGACCGCAAGACTATCTTTAAAATATGCTGCACTGGATGCTAAGGTAAAGATGTCGTTTAATGTCCAGTGACAACATACAAATTCAACCACACTAGTTTTTTTTCTTGGTTTGGCAGGGACTTCAATATATTTTGAGAACAATCAATAATATTGGGTTAATGACCGCCATTTGTTATGTGACAAACTAAACAAAGGATTGTCTTCCTTTATTTATAATCAATCTTTATTTATAATATTTATCTATTGAATATTAATTATGTAGTTTTACTTATTTAATACTCGAAATGCAGATTATGCCTCGAAGATGAGGAAACGACCATGCACCTTCTTTGTGACTGTCCAGCTTTAATAACGCACAGAAGAAACCTGTTTCATAAAGAATTTCTGTCACCAGAGCAGATTAAGAACTCTTCTTTAGATTTAGTTCTAGACTTTATTCACAAAGCTCTAATGGGCTTTGTTTAATCAATAGTGAAACTGGTACTATAGGTCTCTTCTGGCCGCAGTACCGGCTGTCGGGCAATTTTCACGTCTACTCTTTTATTTTTATTATTATTATTATTTATTTAATAACGTTAAACTAATGACCCATGAAAAATTGAAGGAACCTTACCTCTACTAGATTTGAAAGAAATGTTACTTTACGATTTTTTTTCAGTCGCATCGCGTAATTGCCACTTTTAATATTATTTGAATTTGTGAATAATAAATTGGAATTAAGACTGAGGATCTCGTTAATATGTTTATTTGTTTTCACAGGGAACGTTGTTGATGGAGATGTGATTGGTATCATAAATTTTGTAGAAGGCAGGTCTGCTTTATAAATTCCAAGTTCCATATTGCGCGTACATCTACAAAAAAAAAAGAAAAAAAAAGCATATGTTAGGAATACATTAGTGAAGAAACTTAATCCTATAATTATTATAAATTGAAATTACATAAGGTGTCATTATAATCAATCATTATTGGTTTACCATTGTTTTTATTTATTATTGTTTTATTTTACTTTTATCTAAATCATAACAACTATTTATAGTATGGAATCACTTTTATTTTCTATATATTGTAATATATTCTTATATTTATATATTCATATATTTGGTAAAGAAATTTCGAAAATTAATTATTTCAATTAATAAAATTTTTGGCGGACCACACAGCTGTTTTGAGTATTGCAAAATATCCATCATTAGTGGTC
Organism: Teleopsis dalmanni; assembly: GCF_002237135.1. NCBI lineage: Eukaryota > Metazoa > Arthropoda > Insecta > Diptera > Diopsidae > Teleopsis > Teleopsis dalmanni. Next base: position 161,204,324 of record NC_051847.1, on the reverse strand, counting down.
TTGGAGTTATTTCTTGTATTTAATTATTTGTAAATAATTTTTTTAGCTTGCAAGTATCAAGGGTGCAACTCGTATCCTGCTAAATTTAAAGCTCAGAGTCAGCGTTCAGTAGCCAACTGACCCAAAGTCGTACTTGACTTATATGTTCACACTTTGAAGTTTTGTTAATTTGCTGTGAAAGTTCATTAACAAATTCACTAGCTGTGTTTATATTAGAACGAAATCATTAACCAGCTGTAGATTTATTTAATACATTTATTTTTAATTGTTAAATTTCAATTTCAAGTTATTAACAATTCACTAATAAAATGTAGAGAACACATTAGAACTACAATTTTATATTGGTATATTAGAATAAAATCTGATCAGATAAATTTTGACAATCACGTTTAGGTGAAATATTCTTGCTTAAATACCAATGTTGTTAATTTATATATACTAGTATTGAATGCGACATTTATGAAAATGATTGGCTGAAAAGATTACATCTGAATTTTAAATTGAAGACCAATTTCAATTGGTAGACCATTTGAATTCGAATTAAGTTCGAAATCGAACATACAGACTCACATAAATTAGCTACTATGCTGAATCTTGCCCATATGATAGCACCATAGATCAATACCGATCTGAAGATTCGAAGCCGAAAATACAGACTCACAAAAACCAGTTACTATACTGAATCTTGCGCATTTGGTAGCCCCATAGAAAACTCAATACCGATTTGTGGATTCGAATTAGTTACATTACAGTTACTGAAGGAATACAAAAACGCATATGAATTAAACACACTATCAAAAGACAGAATAATATCATACAACAACCATTGTTATGGAACGGCCATATTCTTAGACGGCAGAGGAAGAATATTGCACGACAGGCAATGTGATGGAACTTCGACACATCAGTCAGGACATCGTTGCCTACTTCCATAAGAACGTCAAACATTAAGAGATAACGTAAGATCATCATGGGTCTTTCTAATTAACACTAGTACCTAGTACTGACATAGCGGTACTGTCAAAATTAATACAAATCATTATTTCCAACAAATATGTATTGTAGTTTTAAATGAGCAAATAAAGAACAAAATAATTTGTAAAATATTAGGTTGAAGTGTTTTTGTTGTCACGTCTAATGACTGCACTTAGTATAAAATAAAAAATTTATTTAATTATTGCAAAAATTACACATATGGGACAACGAATAATTCATCATATTAATAATTTTCACAAACACATATGTGCGATATTATATATGTATATATGTTTTAGATAACAATATTCAGAACGTATTTATAGCAGAATTAATTGGATTTTACCAAAAATACCAATGTTTAGATATCGTTTATTTTCATTAATTTTAAAAAATTATATTAAAATTATGTGTATATATTTTACATATATTTACAATATATAATATCAGTGAATTTTAAAATTAGCCAAAACAAAAAATTATATTGTATATATATTTTGTTTACACTTGTGTGTATATCTGCTCTAATATTTATTTTATTTACTTAGGGTTGTACCTGAAGTGCGTGACTATTTCTTTCGAAGCGGTAGTTGATCGTATAGTTGTAGTTGTTTTTGATGTTAAATATTTATTCCAATTCGAAATAACAATTTTTGTAAAATAACATTATTTTGTATAATTATGAAACATGTATAAACGTTAAGCGGGATAATTATGATATGACTTCATTCTAATATTTTTTAATAAGAAACTTATTTTTATATCACAGTACACATATACACACACACATAGATTTTTAAAATTTGTAAGGGATTTTATTACGTACAGCCATGTCACATACAATATACATAAAGAAGTACGTTTCTCATATACATATAAACGTTTTAACTTAATTCCGAAAACTGTTAATGTTTTTATTTTCACTAATAATAAAAAAATTGCACGAGTTAGTCTATTGCGGTAACAACTTTAGGCTATAAGATACATACGCAAACTTCCGATCTCAATCGCACACTACCAACGCGACAAACAAAATTAAATAAAATCGTACAACTGCGAGAGAAAACAAAACCTTCTCATAGCCAGAGTAACCACGTAAAGAATTTAAACATTCGAACTCAATGCTTTTGCCCACTATGTGCATTACTTTTAAAAATATTCGTTATGGAAGCGATTAGTTTCACTGATTGTTTTCCAAAAAGTGATCAGTTCTACCAGTAGTAAATATTTCCGTTATCAGCACGCATTATGTACTTTGTGTTATACGAGTAATGTTCTCATATTATTGTGTTATTATAAACATTAAATGCAACAGGCAGATTCAGATCAGAAATAAAGTTGCCACTTATTAATTTTTATTATTAAATGGAAAAACTTATAAATTGGCTGAAGTCTGAAGTGCTTCATGTTTTAATACTCAAAAACAGTTTATCATCATCTACGGTATATTAAGAATAAATATATTGTAGGAAATTGTATGTATTTGATGTCTATAAATACATACTTTAATATTTTTTTTCCACAAAAAATAATAGCATAGAATTTATATAATATAATATCTCTTTAGAATGAAACACTGATAAATTTTATCGTGATAAATAGCTTTAGTTTAAAATTTTGCAAAGTACCATGATACATTAGAACGAATGACATCCTCAGGGACCTCAAGATTGATCCCATCAAAAAATATATAAAGGATAGAGCCCTGAAATTATTTACTAAAACTGACAGACTTACCAACACCGCGTTATCAAATTTCAGAATGGTTACAGGTTCCCCGGGAAGGTATGCAGATCTGAGGTCAATTATTGCTTAGTCTGATGAAGTTATAAACAATAATCCAGTCAAAGCGTAAAGAGGGGTTTTGAAAATACCTCGAGTTAAGAAAGAGTAAAAGTGCTCAAGTCACTAACTCAAATAGCTTCAACATAATTAAATTAAAATCGATAAATAAAGTTATTTTACTGAAAATTAATTGAAATTGAAAAACAAAAATTTCAATTACAAAACTATAAGTTTTGTTATAAATACTAAACAATTGCTAAATGCAACAACATATATAATTTGTTCTTTATTACGTTATGATCTGTAGTGAAACTTAATCTTAAAACTTTTTCATCTCCACCGTTTACATTATACATTGGAGATTAATTTTGACATTACTATTTTTATGTTTTGTTTCGTGTGTTTGATAAATTTTTGTGAATAAAACATTTAATTAAAATTTTATACAAAAAAATTAAAATATAAATTTAATAAATGGTTTCATAACAATAATTTAACAAATTCTAATTATAATTATGTACAAAACTATTATTAAACAAATTTATTAAAAATTTACTCAATTCGACATTTTTAGATTTTCATTGTTTGTTTTGAATAGGTTTTGACTTTTCTCTTTAAATTCTTCTAAGATCGTAAAAAAATCTACGATATTAAGACATTTGCAGAGTTGTACAGAGAAATAATCACAATTTTGAAAGAGATTTGAAATTAATCTCGATCAAAAGAAGATTAATTTTTTATGGGAAATCTGAGATTAAACAACGAGGTTAGTACTTTAATCTCGATTTTTACTTTAATCTACTTTTAATCGCAAAATGTAAACGCGGAAAATTAGTATATTCAAATTATATTTAGCAGAAAGTAGTACAACTTTATTTATATATTTTTTAAAATTGGGATTACATCGACATTGTAATAAGTTGGTGTGATCTTGCATATATTCAGTTCATGTCGTTATAACTTTATATAAGCCTTATTTAAAATAACATTTATTATGTATGAACACTCTTTGTATTTTTATTTGTAATAAATTAATTAAAACATATAATAATAAAATAAAATACTTTGGAATTAGAGGCACTTAACTTAAAACACATTAATTAATAACAACAATTTTTTTTAATAATTAAATTTATTCACCAACGATTAAAGTTTAATCTGCATTATTTATTGCAATTAAGGTGTTATAATCCAACAATTGCCGAAAATTGTTGAAAATTTATTTCAATACTTAATTTATATAACAGTGTAATTCGGTACTTTTTGCCTTAAATCAGTTGATTTGTTTATAATGAGCTCATTTATATAAAAGCATTTTGTATTGCAAATTAGCCTCATTAGTGATATGGTATAATATAATTAGTTTTTGAACAGAAATGGAACAATTCATCGCCTTGTTGCACGAAATAAAGGAGCCAATTTCAGACACCTGTACAGGGTGCGCAAGGAACTAAGGCAGTTTCAGCAGCATTAAAAGTAATTAAGGTAGTTTAAGCAGGATTAAAAAGTTAACGTCATCGTGGTACTCACATGTGTGCTTTCCGGTAATAAACTGTACTGAATTTGAAAATGTGTTTGTAATGACCTGTGAAAGCAAGGAAATGCACAAGAAAGTGCTTAGTTTTATAATCAATAGAAACTTAATCAAAACAAAAAATGTATGATTTGCTTTATGAACATTTAAAACATAATTCAAGTAAAACTGTTATTACGTCTGTTGTGTGAATATACTATCACATTTTATTTCATAAAATGGTATTCGACATATTTAATCGAAGTTGTATCATGATATACGCATAACGCAATAACACAGGGATGTGACATACTGCATATTTGAAACTTAAAATTACCAAAAATTATAAAAACAGTGGTAATGAATTTATAATCCAAATAAACTCTTATTAAATTGTCAATTTAGAATTTGAATTTTAAATCATTAATTTCTTCATATACATTTTAATGCACTGTATACAATAAAAAAAATCAAAACAATTTTATATTTTTAAACTTATTTTTGCAATATTTGCAAACGCTTTTAATAAAAGAACCGCAACCAACTTAACAACCATTCTGACATTTGAACTTGACAGAATCGAGTTTTGCCAAAAATTTTGGATTTCTTATTCCACATCGCAAGTGCTTAATTTGAATTGAAATAAAGGCAAGTACATAAATAAATTAAAACTTACTGTCTCTAGAGAAAGAAATAATATTAATTAGTGAAGTATATTATTTTTCATATAAAAATGTTACATAACCTAATGAGGTTATCATTTCATGTCTAACCATAGATGCTATCCCAATCTATTCTATCTGGAGCTCGTATACTGCGAACGGAAGCGAAACGCAGTATAGGTATTATGGCACCCGCTCTCAACAAAGTCTCTGATCCTATACAGCAATTGTTTTTAGACAAAGTGCGTGAATACAAACAAAAAAGCGCGTAAGTAAAAGTTGAAGTATTATTAATACTTAAATTTAACTGTTTGCCATTTTAGAGGCGGAAAAATGGTTGATCCCAATCCAGAAATTGAACGCGAACTAAAGAACGAATTGGAACGCGTTGCCAAACAGTATGGCAGTGATGGCAAAACAGACATGACTAAGTTCCCAGAATTTAAATTTCCGGAAGTTAAACTTGATCCCATTAACCAATCCGTTTAAGTATAAAATGAGCTCTATCTTACCCCATTTAAACAACGTTAGCGTAATATTAATAGCTTGTGGATGAGTAAAACGTTCTAAATAAAATTAAGCGTTTAATGGAGTAAATACTATATCTTTTATTTTTTATGGCATATTATTAATAATTGCATTTCGTATAGAGCAGTTGTTCTACAGCATCAGTTAACAATTCCATTTTGTGATCGCTTGCAACTTTATGAAATATGTGTAATAATGACATAATATCTTGCTCATTTATTAAGGGAGCGAAATCCGCAGCACATGGACAATATTTTGTTAAATTCACAAGTTTTATTTCTTTGCACCGAGTACAACGCAAGTCTTGCAATATGTATGACATTACTTTACGTTGTAAGACATCAATTATTCGGATTTCAATATCCTCATTGTCGTAAGCAATTAAACATTGTGCACAAAGCCAAACAGGTCTGAAAAGAATAGAAAAAAAAGAATAGAACGAAAATTAACTATAATACTGACTTACATTCCATTCTTTATTGCACGATGTTTATCTTTACATAAGTCAAGATCTCTGCATTGATTACAAGCTTTACAAATTACTTCTGATATACTGTAACTATCATGAGAATCACTCCATTCAGCAAGATCAGAAAATTCTCCAACTCCAACCAAACGCAGCATGTTTCGCCTCAATTCATTTATATCTTCACTTAGTGATTTCTCAACACTTAGAACTTTGATAATTGTCCGTATTAAGTCTAAACCTGGACTGGGCTTTCCTTTGCCGTAATTTTTGTGTAACTTTGTTATAAAATCAAAGCAGTAATGAGATATATCCGTAAGAGCAGTTTTTATGTTTTTTTGCTCAGCGAGCGACTGCATAAATAAAGTTAATATTGTTTCAAATTTACCGCGGCAGTCTTGCTCAAGAGGCAAATGTTCAGCAATTGTCCAATTCAATTCCAAAGAAACTTCAACGTCTTGATTAGCATCAGATCCACTTTCCACAATCTCACATTCTGAATTCTCTTCTAATGCTCTTGAAGAACTATTTAAGCTAGTTTCATCGCTACCTTTGGGTAAAACTCCTCTGATACCTGAATAATTAGTCTGATCTAACCATAGCATAAAATCCCAGCATTGTTCAAAAGAAAGTTGTATTGAATGAAATATTTCTTTGTTGCGAAGACTGTGCACAACGTAATCAACGTAGCCTAAAGCATCTGTAACCGTTTTTTTACTAGAACTGAGTACAATTTTGTTGAAGTCCGCATATATAATTGTCGAACCAAGTCTTTTAAACTCTGCTATAATATTCAAAAATAGTTTGCGCATTAAATTATTTAGCGACCTGCGCAATGCTGGATCATACAGAAGAGAGTTACTTGATCGTATCCAACGGTAAAAGTGAATGATTTGAAAATCCGAATACACGTTTTTGTTAATGGAAACTTCACGTAACCAGCTATTTACCATTAAGCGCATTATTCGAAAAGCTCCCGTACATAAGGCGGTTTCATCATAACTTGGTAACGTCAGAACTGGAATCGCGCCAATCATTTCCTCCAATGAAGCTTGTGGTATAACATCAAATGTAACCGCTGAGTGTGCACCTTCCAATTCCTGAATTTTATTTGATTGTAGGAGAGCGCTAACAGCTAAACTATCTAAAGTTAACTCAACACAAATATCCGGATAAAAACCAGGATGATTTTGGGCAACAGATATGTTATCTTCGAATTCGGCCAGTAAACGGCTATCATCTGCTTCCCTGCCTCCTAAATCAGGTCTTGTTGTTTCTGACCACCAAAGCACAAAATTATGTTGTTTGAGTAATCGCGCAAAAAATAAATCAGCACCAAATAAGACGATATCGGGCGGCATATTACCAATTGGTACACTAAAATATCGGCACTGCTGTAACATTAAATCAATTACATTGTTTAAATTAAGGAAATGTCTTATTGAAGCCCTTGTACCTTGCCGTTGCCAATCTAACCCTGATAGTAACGAAGCATCGTCAGAAATATGAATTGGAACTAACGGATACTCTTGAAGGATAGGCATAGCCGAGTACAATGTTCTTGCTTCCTGCGATGTTTGCATACAAAGTATTGTAGGCCCGCGTCTTTCCTCTTTATAAGAAGATAATGCTCGCTGCAAATGACGATATACTTGCTTCAAGTCAACTTCAATTAAAATTTCAAAAGTTAGATCTTCCGGTGGAATTTTTTCAATTTCAGCTTGGTTTTTGACATTTTTAATTAGCACCAAACGTTCGGCGGCATAAAGATTTTTTAAATTAGGCATTTGATTAGTACGTACTGAATCTAAGGCAATGACTAATACTTTTTTACTTGCCATTAGAAATAACGCCCAAATTTCCTTCTTTCCATTGGGTATACTATGTTGATATAAAAATATTGTACGTAATTTAGAATTAGACGATTGCAGATATTTAGTTTGAGAGTGTGAACTGAATTCTAATTGTTCAATTGAGAAGCTATCCATTTCCCTTGAAGCAGCCAAATGTTTAGCTGCATCTTTCTGCACACCACAAACACAACCTAAATCCATTAAAGCTCTAAATTCGAGCGTCATTTGAGTTTCGTAAATTCCTTCTATATCTGGTGTTGCTAAATCTGCTAGCATGCCTAAGCAATTATCTTTAAATACTTTCTCCGGAACACTATATCTGTAAAGATTATATACTTGACGTGATCTTGGTAGAACTCGATTAACTTTTTTCCACATTTGACCGGACTGTGGTGGTGCTAAACTACGTTGATTAACATAAAATATTCGTGGAACGGTTAGTTTAATACGATGGAGTTCTTCCCCAACCATTGCCCAGACATTAAAGTTTCCCAAATCATCAATGGGCAGAATTTGAATTATTTGCCAAACATGGTCGATCAAAGATCGCTGCGCACGGAGTAGAAATCCGCCAAGAGTTGCTGTCGATATTGAGGCGTTATTATTAATATTATTCTTATTGTTGTTGTTGCGGGGTCGCTTTGTTATCTGTGTATGTAGTTCACGTTGTTCTAGCTGCCATTTCCATTTCTTTTTTTGGAAACGAACCCATGCTATAATTTCTTCACGTGTATTTCCAATTTGAGGTGGTTGACCTAAAGCTTGTCGCCACGTCGTAGCTTTTTTTGTATTGTCTTCTCTTTCCAAATCTAAATCTGAAGATAACCTTTTTCTTTTTCTTACTATTGGTACATTATTTGTCACTGTTGCTGTTTGAACCAGATCTTCTATATCGCTTATGTTAAAATCTTTACCATCATTTGTGGTTTCGTTATCTTTCTTAGGAGAGGTTGTTTTGGGTTTTGGCAAAAACATTTCATTTATGCGACGTTGCTTAAACGTGTCATTTTTTTCAAGCATTCTTTTATGTAACCAATCTGGATGAGTTACTCTAGGTACTGGATTCGCCAAACCTTGTAAAGCAGCTGGTATAGTTATAATTTTTTGTATAGTACCACCGAGTCGTTCAATATAATAGTTCCAGTCTAAAACGTCTCTAATGTCTGCATCACCTACAGATGCATCTTTAAGCCATCGTCGCAACTGGTAACGCTTTACACTGGGTTCAGATTGAAAAATTGCTAAAGGGATCGCACGTTCAGTCACAGGTGCCCCTTCTGGTTTTTTTGATATTATATATTTACATGCCAATCCAGCATCTTTAACCATCTGGTCACCAAGAAACTCAGCTAAACGTTTTGCTGTTGTAATTGAGGTACTCTTTTGTCCTCCATATTCTTCAAGTTTTTTAGACATAGATTTATTTTCAGAAATCAACTCAAATAATTCTGAATCTGGTAAATGTGTACCGCGACTATACAGTACATCAAGCCAATAATCAGCAACCTTCGCAACTGATGCATAACATTCCTCCAAAGTACTACCGGCCAAAAACGCTTCAAACACTGAGCTTTGAAAATTTTTAATTAACTGTAATTCCCCACGTCTTTTAACTTCAAAACCCTTTAGTTCAGCTAATGACCCATCAAAATTAAAAACTGCGTAACGTTTCTTTAATTTTTTGCCTTCTTCTTTTGCTGCTGGAAGAACCATAGCCAAATAGGGTCCATCGACCTCAAAGAATATTGAATTCTCCTCTCTTATCTTATACTGCGGCAATGTCGAGTTAGTTGTTTTTTCTAGTTCATGATATTGGTCGTTTGTGAAATGATCTTTTACCATTGTGTTAAGAACTGCATTTGGGTAAGATATATTAATTTTTTTCTTTTTTTCATGCGTAGTATGTAGAGTAAACTCTTGTGGGAAAGAACCAGGAAGAATACACCAAATACCATCTGTATCGAGTTCAAGTGGTCGTCCAACGCGTTCAATTATTTCCTTAGCTTTTGTAATAATGTTCGAACCTGTAAGACAAACGATGCCAGCCATAGGCATTGAATGCCAACGTGCACCACGTCGCATCACATAGCCATAAAATGAATTCAAAATGCATTTATGAGCAAGCTGCAGAGAATCATAGAGAACTTCGCGTCCTTTTGCTGCCTTTATTTCCGAAGCATCTCCTGAAGATATGGCGGCATTGACCGCTGCTTTAGCAACCTTTGTTAGTCCTTTGTATTCATAACGCCTATCACGAAAGGCCCGAACGGTGTCAACGTAAAAGCTATTTTCCTTTTGGCAGATTGTCGAGGTGCGCGTCTCAAGTTTTGTAATTTTAGTTTTTTTATATGCTTTACGACAGTAATCGGAGAGGCGTTTTTTCTCATATGCTGCTTGATCTTCTCTCGATAATTCATGAAAAGCACGGGTGGGACCACCAGCAAATAATGGTGGAAACTTTTCATTTTCTAATTGTTGCTGGATACGTTGATATTCGCTGCGAGAAGCTGGTAACATTTCACCACGCCATAGCCAGTCCATTGATCTTTTGCATCTAGCATCGGGTTTATTAAAATCACATGCAGCGCAGTCTCTTTCATCAACCATTGCTGATGGTTGCAAACGATTCGTTAATATAATATTAGGATACATAGCACCAACATCTAAATGATATATGACAGGCTGTTCGAATCTATTGGGTATGTCGTGTAGACCTTTAAATATATGAATAAAATGAATTAAAATGAAAAATAAAAAGATATATAAGCATTAAATTTTTACATTGTAAAGCCTGCTGTATCTCCTTTTGTATATCATCCAAATTTGTCACTTTATCTATTGGAATACCTTCTTCAATTTCAATTGCATGTTTTAACACTTTATTTATATCTAATATCAATTGTTTTATCATGTTTGGATCTAATCGAAAACGACAAGGTATATCGGCTCGAAATACACCGGATTCTAATGCTTCTACGTGACCACCAACATAAGTTTCGGAATCTAACACATGTCCTTCAGATGAAAGCTTATTTAATTCGCTTTGCTGTTTATTGGGGTACACAATATTTGCGTGATATGCCTGCACCATTAATAATGTTTCACAAAGTGTCCCTGAACCCTTACGAAGTATTTCATCGGGTTCCATTGGTATAATTGTATTTAATGCAAATACAAAAGGATGAACATACTTCATGTATAAATAATAAGTCGCAACGGCATCTGAAACTGAGTAATTTGATAACACTTGTGGCTGCTCCACAGCCATGTTGCACATTTCTTCAGGATCAAGTTCAACTGGATCATAACGTAACTTAGCTTTTGCTACAGCTTTCAGGCCATGAGATCCCACTGGTAAATAAGAATCTCTTTTCACCTACACATAAATAAAAACAATTATTAGGATATTCAACATATAAATAATCACAATTTGTAGATGAATAACACTTACCCAACACAAACAGTCCATGTGTATTGCAGGACGACTCAAGTAATTTCCATCTCTAGATTTGGAAAAACCTATCTCCTGATTCATATCCATGTCGTACACTGCTGCTCTAGTTTCTATAAAAGGCCAATCGAAGAAATCTCCGTTGTATGTAACAAATATGTGTGGACGAACCTCCATTATATGATCGAAAAATTTTTGAATTAATTGCATTTCGTTGGCTTCATTGTAAACAACAAAATTTCCTTCAAATTCAGGTTTTGGTGTATATTCGAAATCAGCTACATCTGTTGAGATGATTTCACGATTTGTTATTAAATAACCTTGCCCATCTATCATATAGGAAATCATCATAATTTGATCATGCTGAGCATCTGGAAATTTTAATGGTAATTTTGTTGTTTCAATATCAAATGCAAGGACCACAGGCTCGGGTCGTTCCAATAAATCTGGTCTTGGTGTGATAATAGGCATGTCTTTTCCACCATTGGTACATCGTATATTATAAAATAGTCCACAAAAAATGTTCATATCAATTGAAACTCTCACATGATAAGGTACATCGTGTTCACGTATATCTACTATATAATTCATATAGTCTAATTGTTTTTTTGATTCGTTTGAATTTCCTTTATTAGCACCAGTCAATGAAGATGCTAGCATTTGCATATAATACGTATTCGACTTTTCTCTTTCTATATTTTTTCGAACTGCAGACATAAGTTCGCGTCGAACTTTAGTCATTGCTGTTTGGTTTAGAAATGAAAGTTTTAAATAGTCTTGTTTTAATCCGCTTAAATGATTAGGTAAATCCAAATCTTCCTTAACCAGTTGTTCTACATTAGACAATTGACCAGAATACTTTCTATTTAAGAAGCGTGCAACCTCCAATGACTGATTTTCACTACAACGGATCAAAAGATATGGTTGAAATACTACTGTACATTTAAATCGTGATCCGTCCATTTGGATAAAAAATAAATCCAATGCAGCCACTAAACGTCGTTCTTCATCTAGCACTTCCGTCTAGAAATATAAAGATTCAATAAGAATACATATGTGTAATCGAAATTATTTACAGAGTGCATGTTGATAAGGTAACCGACACGTTCCGTGCTATCTTTAACTCTTTCAAATCCATACTTAGCGTCGATTTTATCATTTTCTCGAGATTGCCTATAGCCAGCTTCATTAAAATACTCATCACTAAAATCAAACATTAAACAGTCATATTTATTTTAATAAATATTAACACATACACATACCTTTCAGTTTTAGATTCTGAATGTAGTTTGCCTGTGTTTTGTAATACCTTTTGACCACTATTTACTTCCATTATAAATACACATTTATATAATAATAACAATTAACTCCTACTAACGTTAAACATTTATTGAAATTTTTGGCGCCATTAAAACAGCTGATTTAATCTCAGCGGAATTAGTATTGAGAGCATATATGCATACACTACTTACATAATACAGCTTGTTGTATATAATTCATCTAATGACGGGAAATTAATTATAGAAATTGAACAGAATATACAACAAAAGTACTCTGATTATACCTTAAATACTTATGTTTATTGAAGAATTGTTTAGTACACTCTCATAGCAAACAAATTTAGATTTGTTTTATATATGTTTTTTGTTTGAAGTTAGGTACACTACGTGTTGATAAAAGTTTCACATCTTGTATTATTAAGTTATAAGCAATACTCATGGTTGGCTGCACTGTAGAACTGAAATAAATTGCCACCACGTCAATCGGCATTTTTTTGATGATCTGATATTTGTGTTTATATTAAGTAAAAAATGGTTAGTTTAATCAACACAGTGGACACAGGACATGAGGATATCATCCATAACGCAGTTCTTGATTACTATGGTTCACATTTAGCTACTTGTTCATCAGATGGTTCTGTTAAAATTTTTGATGTTAAGAATGGAAATCAGGTGCTTGTAGCTGATTTAAAAGGTCATCAAGGACCGGTCTGGCACATTGCTTGGGCACATCCTAAATTTGGAAACATATTAGCTTCTTGCTCTTACGATCGTAAAGTAATTATATGGAAGGAAAATGTTGGTAACTGGACTAAACTGTAAGTGATGTATAAAATTATTTTTAAATTCTTTAAAAAAAAATTTTTTTTTTTTAGCTACGAATACAATAATCATGATTCGTCTGTCAATTCAGTAGCATTTGCTCCAGCTGAACATGGATTAATATTGGCTTGTGGAAGCTCTGATGGTTCTATATCAATATTAACATCCAACATTGAATATGGCGTTTGGGATAGTAAAAAAATTCCGAATGCGCATACTATAGGTTGTAATGCAGTTTCTTGGTGTTCATCGACTGTCCCTGAACCAGCGTTTGATCAGCGCACTGTTGCTCGTAATGTCACTGTGAAACGCTTAGTTAGTGGTGGATGTGATAATTGCGTAAAAATTTGGCGTGAAACTAATGACCGTTGGATAGAGGAGAACCGTTTAGAAGGACACTCAGATTGGGTACGCGATGTGGCGTGCGCGCCATCAATTGGTTTAGCTAGATCTCAAATAGCTTCAGCATCGCAGGATCGTCATGTTATTATATGGAATAGTGCAGATTTGATTACATGGTCTTCTACTATCTTACATACCTTTGACGATGTAGTATGGAGTGTAAGTTGGTCAGTTACAGGAAATATACTTGCTGTTACTGGAGGAGATAATAAAGTAACATTGTGGAAAGAAAATAATGAAAATCAGTGGATATGTCTGAATGATGACGCAACGGTATCGGGTGCACAACAAAGTGAACAAAGAACACTATGAATCAATAATAAAATAAAATTTTTATATAAAAATATTACTTGTCATTATAAAGTTACTAAAAACATATATACATAATACATATTATATAAATATTAAAAAAATAATATACAAATTACATTTTTAATTTTTTGTTATAAAAAATATTTTTTGTAAGGTTTCGAGTTTTTCCGCAAATTCATAAATAAAATAGAACTTTTTGCGTTGGATTTTACAATTTATCGAGAGCGGGTCTTTAGCAGTTAACGGCAATCGAATGACTAAATGAAGGGACTGTAACAGTTGTTATTAAAAAAAGATTAACTAACAAGCCTCATCATTCGTCTTTTAAAATAATATTAAATAATAATTAAATTTGCTTTATATTATATTTTGCAAAAATAATTATTATGTGCTTTTTACTTTTGTTTTTGTTGTTGTGATTTGAGTTAGTGCTATTGCGCACTTTTACTCTTTTGTGGCTGGGGGCTTATCTCTGCCCCACACTAAGCTTTAACTATTCTAGAATACTTTTTACAAATAACATACATTTTACTTTTTATTTTAAAAGATAAAAATAATTATTATTTTTGACTTAAAAACGAAAAACTCAAAAATAACTATTATTCTTCAAACAAAAAAATAAAGCTGCTTGTGTAGAAGTTATTCTTGAAACGCAATAAAACTTGCACGCAGGCTATTTATTTTTAAAAAGAGCAAAATAAAACGCTTTTGTGTTTAATAGTTATTTTTATAATCTCACTCAAAATGTATAAAACATTTGGTACAAATAAACAGATTACAAATCCGATATTGTATTCTTATAAATTTTAAATATTTATATTAATTATATATAAACAAAATTTCTTCAAGTTTTTGATTATTACTGATTATTATTGATGGTCTGTATTTTTTCAAAATTTGAAGTATGGTTCATCATAGAGTAATGAGTCGCTAATGCAGTCTTTTTATCATTGGAAGTTGATCTGCTCTTTTTGTCTTGTTTATGATCAGCGATTGTCGTTCTAAGCAGGATGTCAATTAGAATTCTCTTATTTGCCTTATGAAAAATTGATTGTTGATGTTGAATACATTTCTAATCAAATTCAGAGCTGTGCTCCGAATTATATTATGAGACTGTTAAATTCCGTTTCTCTTAGTTTCTCCTAGTGAGGCATAGCGCATAGTTATTATTATCATACGATATGACAATTGTTACGAATATGTACACCAGGATCTGTACACCATATCATGAAAAATTCTAAAACACATAACTGCTTTATGTCTTTTAAGTTATGATTACTTGACAGAATACCCCAACACAGAACAACATAAAAACACAAACAACACAAGCTTATTCCAATCACCAAATAGGCTAGGTTAGCTTGGAGCGAGTGCACTTAAGCTCAAATAATAGGCAATTGTGGTACCACATGAACACCATTGGTTTCAGACAAGAAAGTCAGCATATGACTAACATCGAAAAAGTCAACGACGTCCCCATTAGATAAGGGTAAAACACTCGGACATTTCTATGAATTTGTCTAACTCTCTAATATTACAGGATGACAACTCGTTCAGGTCGTTAATAAAAAGGATCTAGATGGTTTTTGCTCTTCTCGTAGCTAAGAATTATCACTGACATATAAGATGGACCACAATTTTCTCCTTATCCTCAGAGCCATAGCTATGGCATAAGTCATTATGCGGTAGACCGAGTTTCATAACATTATTATGCAATAACCCGTCAGCACCGAAGCCGTAGTGCTGATCAGGTTCCACCTTAGTTGAAGCAGCTGACTGATACGTTTTTTGTCCAAATTAGATCAATTTAGAAATCTGACAGCAGGATTCGTCAGCCCAACATTGCTTGCCAGTTTAACTACTGTAAGTGGAACGACCTGCTTTGGCACGCTCGTCTGCCCTGTAATTGCCTGAGATGTCCATATGTACAGGAATCGATATTAGTTGAGCCCTGACACGCGAGAGCTAAGTCATTGAGGGAAATTCGGCAGTTTTGAGTTGTAATTGATGTGTGCCTAACAGTGCCTAACAGTTATTTAATGGCAGCTTGGTTGTCTGAGAAGTTTGCAATAGTTTCGTTCAAGGATTTGATTACCAAGGACCTATTTTACTGCATTATAGTAGATTGCCATCACTTCTGCCTGAAAGACACTGTAGTTGTTTGGTAGTCGAAGCGAAAAACTAAGACCCAGTTTTTTAGACAATATGCCACAGTCGATTTTTTCGTCTATTTTGAAGCCGTCTGTGTAAACGTCTACCTTGTTGAGAGAGACTACTTTGTCAAAGGTCCAGTTTTTCCTACTAGGTATTAGAGAGTCAATCCCTGGTTAAGGCACACGTAGTCAATTGAGCGCTGAGTCTAGTTGTCACTATTTCAACGTAAAGCTACAGTAATATCTAAGGCAGCTGTCCCTTAGATCAAGGGACAGCTTGTATTTTTAGTTGTTTGCTACCAGAAGGTCTCCCAGAACCCTATAACAAAGGAATAGAAGATTGCATAATACACATGTACTTCGCCCTTTATGACTGTTGGTTTTGTATACGCACTCAGCACATGCAATACAAATTTTTTGTATATGGTTTACCAATATTTTTTTGTTTAGAAAAATTAAGGTTTTAAGGTTACAAAATTAAATGTTTCAAAAGTATTTTTCGCATATTTTGGATTTGTATTATCTTTTTATAACATTAGCTATATAGAAAGACAAGGTTATCTAAGATAATAAGTTGATTTTACTTAAAAATTTTGTCGAATTAATTTGTTAGTTTTAGCATATTTGTCGCTGTGTATTTTTGTGATACTACACCGTGTATTTATAACAGTGTATTTATTACACACATATACATGTTCACTAAAAACAATCTAAGTACATTTCGTCGAATTCTGCTTTGAATGTTTCTATGCTAAGTTCAAAATACGATTATAATTATTAAATCTATAAAAAAAGAAATGAATGTGTTATCCCATATAAATATGACTCTACTAACTAATAAAGATTTAATGTTAATGTAAGAAGGCTTCGAATAGAAATGAAAAGACAACAACAAAAATTTTAATTAATTTATTGCAGTTTGGCAGACCATACAGTACTGTTTCGAATATTGAACATCGGTAAAGATGTTCATGTGAAAGATTAACTAACTAATAACCTAGGATCATTGTTTAAAGATAAAGAACAGATGAACTGACAGTTACTTGAAACCTAGGATCATTGCTTAAAGATAAAGAACAGATGAACTGACAGTTACTTGAAACCTAGGATCATTGCTTAAAGATAAGGAACAGATGAACTGACAGTTACTTGAAAACAAAAACACAATGTGTGGGCTTTAAGAATTTATAAAGAAAACAAAAAATTTAGAGGGTACCGAATAGCAAAGAAAAAAAGGACAAACTTCTTATTCTTCTTTGTCATTATAAGAAATCGTGGTTTTTCTTGTTATAGTTTTGTTTCTGCTAGTGAGTCTGTATCAATAAGTACTTTGACTCTGTATTCTTTGTAGTGAATTAAATTACAACTAGGGTTGGTTTCGTTAATAGGTTTTCTAATGTTAACTGTTGTAGTTTTTGTTGTTTGTGTTTTAATTTTATTTAATTATTATAGTACTTTTGTAGTATAAAGCTTTGTAGTTCTGCGAATCTGCCCGTTCGTTTTGTGTCTCATTGGGTTTTGAATAAGTCCAGTGATGGGTTTTTGTGATTGTCAATTTTGTCAAACAGCTGTATTGCTTTTCCTCTCATAGGTATACGCTTGTATAGATTCAATCTTCAGATTTTTATGAATATCTTTATTGCGTACTTACCATGGAGCATTTACAATTCGCCTTAGATAGCTTTTTCGGCAAAACTAATTAAACTAAAAAATAAAAAATGCATTTTTTTAAAAGAATTTACAACTTATCTAATGGTTAGTTTGATAATTTTGTTTTTTATAAGTAAATAATTAAAAAACAAATATAAAATAATTATTAATTTTTATAGCAGTTCGGTTTCTTTTATGGGCATTTCAGCCGCTTAAATCACTCTTAGCTATGTGCCTGAAGCCTACAGCTTTATATGAACCTTATGTAAAATATTAGTGTTCTTATCACAAAATTATGATGAAAATATATATTTAAATGTATATAAAAAATATCTACTGTATAAGCTAAGGTCATTAAAAGTTTTCAAAGCCGAGTAACAATGTAATTAATAAAAAAATCTACATTATTTATTAATTTTCTAATTTTATTGTTCGCTTTTATTGATTAGAGTTCTGAGACTAGAAATGAATTCTATTATACATTTGATTATGTACTCGTGTCGAGTTTATAGGAAATTTATACACAACAACTTTCATTTTTAATACAAGCTCCTTTCACTTATATTACTACAGGCATCAAACTCTAGTAAATATATTTGCAACTCCTTGTAACAGCAATAACAACGGCTCCCTACTAGGTACATATATGTTTGTATATGCATATATATGCAAATATTTGATACTACTTTCGGTAGAAGTATGTTTGTTTTGATTTTGAAGAGTTGAGAAAAAAAGTTGAACAAAGTTGAAAAAAGTTATATACTGCAAGAAAATTCCTTATAAACTTTAGTTGTAATTAATATATAATATAAACTTTTGCCGTCTTTGCCCATGTAATTGTTTTTTATGTTTACAATAACATGTAATTTTTTCTTAATGATTGTTTAGTGTTGGTACTAGCTCCACTGCACAAGCCAATTGCTATTTATATATTTAGCACTGTCAAGTTGGAGTAGACATATTTCATACATATTTGCTAGGCGTACGTCTATTGCTAGTACATACATATATTAAGCATGAACCGAAACTTAAATGTAGGCTTTACGTTTTCTTTGCATGCAATGCTTAAATTTATAAGTACATTTATTCAAGAAATGTTTTGCCTTCGTCATCGATTTAGAAATATGACCTCGTCCTCGCGCAGAAAGAAAATCACGATACCGTTCCATTAACTGCTGCGAAGTTATTCTCTTTCTTAAATTCGTTGGCTGTGCTTACAATTGTTGCCGTGAACGAAGGGAAAAGGTTTTAACCTTTTGTAACGAGCTTAAATATTCGTTAACCCTGTTCATCACTACGATTTATAGTGTGTTCTGAAAGACCAAGGAAACTTTAACGCGAGGTGCAAAAAATTGAGAACTGTTACTCATGAAAACCAAATTTAAAGATTTTTCTAGTTGAAATATATTCACTTGTATTTGGAGCGTGAAAGTTAACGGACGATCAAATTTATTCTTAAGCGATAACATCAGGAAAATTAGGAAAATATTGCTGAAAAAAAAAAAATAATTTAAATTAATATAATATTTTTTCAACTCAGAAATCAAACAGTTTCGCATAATTTTAATATAAATTAAAATTATTTTTACTAAGAAAAAAATTAAAAACTCGCACATGAATTTTTTTTCACATTAAAAATTGTTTAAATTTTGTTTTAAACAGTGTTTCAATCGATATATAAATAAAAAAAAAATATAAATATGCAACCATTAAAGCGCTTCACCCAGTGCGGCAGCTTAACTATGCTGTTTTGTGTTTTTTTAATACTTTTTGGAGTGAGTTCTACTGCTTTAACTACCTTTGGGAAGACTAATAACAGTCCAGCACCGACTCCCGGACCAATTGGTAAGTATAGTCTCTGTTCACAAATAACTACAAACCCTAAGCAGTTTTGCTACTATTTTTAAACAGAATTTTAAATCAGTGTTCAATTGTTTATTAATTTCATTAGTATTAAACTATATAAAATTTTTTGAATTTATTTATCGACCTGTTTTTTAGAATGGTTTTTATATATTTTTTAGTCCAGCTATCGTTCAATTTTTTTTAAATACTTCAACGTTTAAGGATAGTCGAAATATAGAATATAATAAAAAAATATTTAACAAAAAGGGACCTATAGCCGAATTAAAATATATATAAAAATAATAATAATTTATTTATTTATCAATTTAATGGACATTAAATTATTTATTGATTCAATTTGATTTTTAAAGTCACTTATGACGAAAGAAACTATTTTTTGTATAGAAACTATTGTTTTATAATAGATTTAACATATAATAGAGAAATTTAGTAGTCCAGTTCCAGTTCAATTCTTAGTTAACTTTAAAATTAATTTTAGTGTTAACTCATAATATTCTTAATATTATTTGATTAAAATGAATATTAAATTATTTATTAATTAAAATTAAAACTAAATTATTTATTTATTCCATTTAATATAAAATCTATAAAAAAATGGCTACCTTTTATGGAAGAAATATTATTTTATCTATCATAGGAAAACCATTACGGTATACCTAAACTATCGTAATATACCATTATTCTTTTAAAATCCGTACAGAACCTATTCTTTTAAAATCCGTGTAGTGCAGAACCCTATAAACTTTATCTAATTCAGACTTAATTTGCCAATAGCAAATTACTCTACTTTTTAGTTTTTTAATATAAATATTTAATCACTGCAGTATATATGTTAGCTCTCGTTTTCGAAAAAAATTTAACTCCAATATTCAATACAAATATTATACCCATTCATCTCTTATCATCTCTTTCATCTCTCTGTTATGTTTTACGACAGTTATGGCATATGGTTAACTGGTATTGGTTCATTAATTTGTTAATTAATTTTCAAATATTGTTTTTTAATGGACCGATAAGGTTAGCTTGATCCATCTCATTAAAATGTTTAAGAACTTTAATTTCCTTCGTTATAGTGTTTCAATTATCTGCTTCACTGCGTTACAAATATCTTAACAGATTTAATATATAATTTTATATTAAATGTTTAAATAGTTAAAGATATACAAATCGTTAATTAACAATATGGAAAAAGTAGTCGCTTTTAAGATAGGAAAAAATATAAATTATATATATTTTAAACAAAAACGTTTTTCATTTTATAGACTAACAAACATTATCCACCTGACTACTATCAGTTCTCAATTTTAGTAGTCAAATATATAGAGTCAAATAGAGTATCAAATATATACCCATATATATGTATATATATATATATATATATTATTTATTTACAATCTAAAATATATTTTTAATTTTAATGCAGTTATAATGCTTAATATTGCTTTAGAAAATAAATGAAAGTGATATATTATGTATATGTAGTAATCCCTTTATATTTTTTTTTGTTTTTGAAACGAATGAAAAAAATAAACTAAGGTTATGAAAAAAGAGAAAATGAAGTGATATAATTACATACATACTCCGAAACTACTTTTATTTTTACTTTAATTTAATTTTCTAAAAAATAAAAAAGTTTTAAAGCAAATAAGGAAATAATGCAAGAGAGTTTAACTTCTCCTTCCTCGAAATTGCTTCTCTCGCATATACTACGTCTTTGCTTACAAATCTAGAAACAGTTTTAGTGTGACTCCATACCTCCATACCATACCATACCATCTCCATTTTATGGAGATATGATTTGCATACCTTGTCCTGTTCGCTTAAGAAAACGAAAGCAGTCGTGGATTTCACCCATACTACTATGCAAATAAAGAACGATTTTATTGAAAAATCTCCAACCAAAAATTCAGTGCTAAGAAATCGGCATACTTTAGTGCTAAATGATAATAGGCAGTGCTGAAAATGAACCAAATGAAAAGGTTAATTACTTCAACACATGCGTTTTACCTCGAACAATTCGGTAGCGAAATATTTGCGTGTCCTTTCTTAATTTTTATTGAACAATTCAGCACTGAACTGAGTTCTGCATAAAAGCAAAGTGACTAAAGCACTTGAATTTCACTTAGATTTATGTATAAAAATCTAATATTTATAATTATTTTGTATTTATTATAAATAATTATATTCTGTTGAATAAAACTATAATCAACTTATACTATCTGAACTAATTAATAATGTTACATTAAACATTGAGATCAGAAAAATTGTTTTCATTTAGAATGGATTCCATTAAATGTCTTAAATTATTGTTGATATAGTATATAAAAAAACATACATAATTTGGGATTAGTAAAAATTATTCAGTGTTTGTTTATTTCAACTATAGAAGCAGGGGTTGCTCAGAGATCCCCACCCTCCCCTACCATCCCCCTCTCTCTACAACATTTATACGTCCGATATCCCAATGTTAGGTCCCTCGACACTCTCAACATAACCAACACATTGCAAGAGCATATAAACTTCATCCTGGATTATTTCCAGAAATGGAAAATAAAAATCAATAATGAAAACACTAAGGCTCTGTTCATTTCGCGTAAGAGAAGACAGAACCTGCTAACAGTAAGAGTTGGAGATATAGTAATAAACTGGAAGGATAGCATTAAATATCTAGGCATCACGGAGACAAACGATTCACATGGCTTAAACATGTTCAACTGAAAAGAATTTGCTGTGCCAAAATTCTTCATCACGTCCAACCACTATTCAAAAATGAAAATCTCAATGTTAAGAATGTTGATGTTGATGTTTAGCGTTTAGCAAGGCCTCAAACACTACTATTTGCAAGCTAGAAATTGCACAAAACCAAGCGCTGAGAAGACTTTTCAAGCTACCATGGTATATTAGGGCGAATGACATCCTCAGGGACCTCAAGATTGATTCGACCAAAAAATGCATAAAGGATAGAGCCCTGAAATTATTTACGAAAACTGACAGGCTTACCAACACCGCGTTATCGAATCTAAGAATTGTTACAGAGTTCTCAGGGAGGTATGCAGATCTGAGGTCAATTATTGCTTAGTCTGATGAAGTGATAAACAATAATCCAGTCAAGGCGTAAAGAGGGGTTATGAAGAAACCTCGAAGTTAATAGAGAGTAAAAGTGCTCAAGTGCACTGACTCAACTAGCCGCAACATTATAACTAAAATTAAAAATATTTTTCTGATTTAAAAAAAAAATATTAATTGTTTTTGTGACTAAAAATTAATTAATATATTTTATATGAGCGCTTCTATTTTCGTAAATAAAATAAATTTTTTATATGCCACTATTATAATCTATTACCTTAACATATTCCATGCCATTTTTTGAATAAATGCTTTATTTCAAAATTCTTAAGTTTCATTTTCAAAGAGTTAGATTTATTTTATGCCAGCGAGGAAGTTTATTCGAGATCAGAATAAACTATAATTCACTGTTAGAATTATACTATGTATTAGAACTTTTGAGTGAAAATCTTTTAATATTTGTCAGCTTAGGGTTTCTTTTTTTAGTACCACTAGAAATTTCAATCAATTACTTGACCATGAGAAAACAAGTACTTATATCAACTTTCATCTTGGTTTGATCAAGACTTTTAAAACACACCATTATATTATGATATTGTTACGTTTATTCTAACGCTTCGTTCGATAACACTGGATCCTGATAAGTGAATAATATTAAACTTGTATTAATTATAACCGTTATTTATCTTCTGAAACACACACAACTTTATTCCTTAAAAAACCAACCACTGTATTCTCCTAAAATTAACCAACTATATTTAAAAACTTATTTACTAAACAAACTGACATAATTCAAAATTATCTCAGTTAACTTAAATCGAATTGTATCTTCGCAACATTGCCCTCCACCTAAACTTGTTCGTCCCGAACAAGTGTCACTATATCTTCATGACAACGCGCCAACCGTTCCAAATGAACTACTTTCATCTTATTCTCATTATTTGTTATGTCCGAAACGAACAAGACATCTCTGACATCAGCATTAAATTCACTACCCGTAGCCAATACGTCATCTGTGGTATCCTCATGAAACAAGACATTTAGATCATTTGTCACGTTCTTATCATCTGTGAGGTTGGCATCAACGTTTAACGGTATATCTTTATAAGACAACTTATTCGCGACCAACAAGTCCTCTGCGGTCTCCGCATCATATTTGATTTCCTGATTAATCCTGAACGGATGCACCAAAGTTCGTGCAAGTACGATATTATCGACTCCGACATTTTCCATGGCTTCTACAATCCAGCATCTGTTCGTCCTTTTATTCGCGTCTAGTGTTCCCCATACAATCGCTTCTGAATTTGCCGGTATTCTCTGTCGTCGATTCAATCGAACCTGTCGCACCCTATCGCAATGCTCACTGCCAGTATTCAATGGACATCCCATTACAGCGCTCCGTAGGATACGTTGTCCTAAGTCCAACGTAATTCCATGGGCAATCATAAAATCTACTTCAAATGGAGTACCCTCAACATATATAACATATGGGGATTCTTGGTCGTCCAAGCAGATGTTAATTTCAACTGATTCAGCTATACCAAAGCCGATTAACACAAAATCATAACTATATAAACCGAAATAGTCTTTCCTCCTTTTCTTTCTTCTCTTTTTTCTGTTTCTTTTTTCCCTATTCATTATTTGAATCAGTCTTCTTCTCCCTCTTATCTTATTTCTTGTTTTCTCTTTTATCCTTCTTTCTTTTCTTCTCTTTCCTCTATTTCTTTTTACCTCCTTTCTTGTCTTCTTTTTTGTCTTTCTTCCTGCCTTCATTTCTGTCTTTTCTTTTGCCTTCCTTCTTGTCTTTCTTCCTGCCACTCCAGTTTCCATTTTCCGTACTTTTGCTGTAAAGCAACACATTATACCGGCAGCCTCGTACGTTAACGCACTGCCAACTGTTTCAGCGTAAGTTAGCTTTGGAAACATTACCACCTGCCGTCTGGTTTCTGGATCACGTATGCCATCAATAAAAACATCAATTTTATTTTCTTTAATGAAGTCACTAGAACTGCCAATATACGCTAAATTGCATAAACGTTCGATATCCGCGGAATATTCCTGAAGACTCTCGCCAACCCGTTCTACTCTTGCCTTCAGTTCTACTCTGCGTAGGGGTGACATAAAATTGCTGCCATACCTACGATTTAATAAGCCAATTAACTCATGGTAATTCCTACGTGCCTTATCAGGAATCTGTTGTAGCACCTCTGCCGCGCTGCCCTTTAATGCCACAATCAGCGCTGCCGTTTTCTCATCTTCACCCCAACGATTTGCAACAGCAGTAGTCTCGAACTGTAACTGGAAAACTTCAAACATCGCGGTTCCACCAAACACCGGTGGTTTTAATTTTACTCCCCCAGTCCGGCGAACACTCGCTAACGAATGACGATTCGACGACAAATCATCCAATCGATTTTCTAACTGGTACACCTCATTAAAGACTTGAATATTCTGGTTTGTTTCATCAACCCTTTTTGACAACTTTTCTTGCGTCTCTGCTGTTATCGAGACAAGTTGCCACAACTCTTGTTTTAAATCTTTGAATTCACAGAAAATCTGCTCTGCGTTTTTCTTAAGCTCAGTGGAAGTCTGCTCTGCATGTTCCTTCATCTGCTGCATCATCTTCATCATAAGCTCCATCATTTCACTATTACCCACCTGTTTAACTTCTCCCCCTACAATTATCTCTTCAGGGAATTCTTCCACTTCCGCATTTATACCGCTCGCCTCTAAAGCCTCACGCAGCCTTACTTGCAACTCCGTCTTAACACCACCTGTGCTAATCCCCAGCTTCTCCAGTTGCCGCTTTAATTGCACTACGGTTAACTGTCCAAGCTTAACCATTTTATTTATCAGGATCCCACTTCTGACACCAATGTTACGTTTATTCTAACGCTTCGTTCGATAACACTGGATCCTGATAAGTGAATAATATTAAACTTGTATTAATTATAACCGTTATTTATCTTCTGAAACACACACAACTTTATTCCTTAAAAAACCAACCACTGTATTCTCCTAAAATTAACCAACTATATTTAAAAACTTATTTACTAAACAAACTGACATAATTCAAAATTATCTCAGTTAACTTAAATCGAATTGTATCTTCGCAACAATATGTTAGAATAGAATAGAAATAAACAGAGTTCCAGCTCCCAACGGAGCGAAGCACTGTGAATATAGTTGATTTTTTGTGCTGCAACAAACCCTAAACGAACAGAAGACATTACGCCTTCCGAAGTCTCGTCTACTTTTAAGTAGAGTCGACTATCCATCTTTTTGGATGGATAAGGTGTAACATAGTCCATAGTGACCCGTTAAATATCCCACCAACAAGTTCAACTCTATTCTGTTGAAGAAAACTACCTTACCATAATTGTACGACAGAACCAGCTCTTTAGCCTGACGGTTACTTGAACTGTAGCGGCAGTAGCGACTTCTCTCGGCTGAAAACCATAGTTGATCTTAAGATTTCGATGTAATAATTATTGTCGTCTTTTTTAAGGATTTAGACTGTTTTGGTGAAATGGCGACCAAGCTAAGAAGCATCTTTTACATTTCCTAACAATTGATTGCGATATAGTATATTCTCTATAAACTGTATTTATGGTATTATTACACACGCTTCTGACGCGTAACTCATAATAAAAAATATAAATATAACAATCCTCAAGTCCACTTCTGGATTCTCAGGAAGATATGCTGATTTAAGATCCGTCATCAACTAAAAGACAAATAAATGATATGATTTCTTAGCCTAGTTAAAGCCTAGTGTGGAATAGTGATAAGCCCCCAACCATTATAGAGTAAAAGTGCGTAATAACACTAACTCAAGAACAGGAAGAAGAAGAAGAAGAAACAATTATTTAATTTGCTTATTCACCAACGGGTGACTCATTTAAATGTCATTCAACTATGTAAATTTGTAAAATCAATACAAGCATTTAGTAAATTTTGGAATCTATAATGTACCTATGTACACAATATACATATTAGGGTAAATACATTTTTTTTTTTGCTTTAATAAGCTTACTGGTTGTACTGTTTTATTCCTTATATAGTACCAGTCGGTTTTGGTACCCTTATATAACAGATATTTCGTCATGTATATTTATGAGGTAAAGCACTTTGCTTTGAGCATGACAGAAGCGACATATTCTATAAGGGACTCTGGTATGACATGATATGGTTATGGTATAGCAGGACATTGTCAGTCGCTGTATATACTATATAAACACAAATACTCGTTATCTATTTTTTATAATATACAAATAAATCTACATAATTAATAACATATATATGAAAATCAATTTAATTTCAAATTATGTGATAGCAGTAAGTATAGATATATACTTATATACCTTTAACCAATTTTAGATTTTTTATATCGTTGCATTTTAAATTGGTAAAGTCAATATCATCCTACTGGTGTGCTTGATACATATGTATCATATTATTCCCTTTAATAAATAAATTAAAAAATTAATTAATAATTCCTTTTTGTATATTAAATTCTCATATAATAACAATTTTTTCTTAAATTTTTTAGTAAAAGGACGAGAATGTGTAACTCATGATGATTGTGTTACGATAGATAAATCAAGTTGCGTTCGAGATCCCAATGACTATAAATTACGATGCCTCTGTGGAGATGATACTGTGCCGAATGGTGGTTATTGTCCGGACGTATCAAAAGGTAATTTTCAGATTTCATGTTCATGTTCAATGAATAAGATTAACTTTCATAACATCGTTATAAATTAAATATGTCAATTATAATAATACTAGATAATGCATCTAAAGGTTTTTCGTGTTTTTTTTTATATAATCTTGATTATCCTATGCATTATTGTTTTCCTTTGCATAACTAAATATTCTAGTACCATCAATTTTATTTAATAAACAGTCCCTCTTAACTTATTAAAGTTTGTAAATGTTATTGGTTCAAGAATTTCTATAAATTTACTGCTTTAAAACGAACGTAATATGTCTTTTCTTTTTGAAATTTACTTTTATTTTGATGCCTAGGGTAAAGAACCTAGTAATCCAGTTCCTTATTCTTAGTGAACTTTAAAATTCTAATTTTAGTGTTAATTTCCAAATAACAATAATGCCAGCTATCCTAGGTCGGTTTTCTGTATCAATAATAAAGATTTTGTGATTTTTAATTTTGTATACTATTATAAATTTTAAGTGTATATGACCAACCAAAGTTACGAAAAACTTCATCCGTGATGATTTATCTTTATGCACAAATATTTTTGTTTGTGTCACATACGTGTAATTCAACATAATGGTGAAGTTGAAAAACATGTGTTACACTTTTTAAAAAAAATAATGAACAGTCAGTCATAAATTACACCTAGACTTGCGTGTTTCACTCGACAAAACAATTTGTTTTTTAATACGAAATAAAACAAAATTTTCTTATGTTTAAACATCGTTCGGAATAAATAACCCATTCTTGTTTCTTTTTTTTGTAGTGAGGGGGAATGCTTTATAAAATGTCAGACCGACCGCCGTCGAAATGGTGTACCCGACTTTCTAACATTTGTATGTGGTATACGGATTAAAACATGCCCTCTTCAACAAGACCTATTTCCCTCGAGACCGCTTTCGCATTACTTCGAGGGAAGTCTCTTTTATGTTGGGATTTCAAGTCATGCTGTTGTGATTTTCAATATGTGTCCAGACCTCCACTTTTTTATCTCATTTTCTTCGTGTGTGCCCTATATATTAGCCTAGTTTCCGATTCTCCTTTCTAGGTCTAATTTCTTCATTTTGAGAACTTATATCACATATGACTCTATCGTTCGCCAATTCTCTGTATTCGCTCTCCAGAGGTGACTTTTTGTCACCGTCCTTGAAGAGAAAACACCAACTTGCGCTGCTAGTGCAACCACTTATTGCACTCAAAGAATGTTTATTTAGCTTTGCAATATATGCAATTTAGGGACTCTACTTAGCTGTTGAAATATCCACGTCCAAACAGGAATTGAGTGAGGTAGTAGTTAACCTCGCCGAAGTCTCTTGCTAGCTAGGTTTTTTTTAGAAAATTTTAGAAACAGAATTGGTACTATTTATAGTAAAATTAAAACTTAAAAATAATAATAATGTGATAATAACAAATAATATTGTCGCATCGTTTTTTCTATTTATTGTTTTGTTTTTGTATATGGAGGGTCTCTAGTGCGAGTCTCTGAATAATACTTTATCTATTATTTTTATATTAGTTATTCGGTTGTATGTTTTGTTGCTTTTATAAATTGGACGAAAGCTGCGGGTGTCTAATGGTCGGTTGTTCCTATATATATTTGATCGCAGTTTATTTCGATTCATTGACCTGTTACATATAATATTTTATTGTAGTTTTGGATCTATTGGCTCTCCTCTTTTAGTGAATATTCTGTTCAGGATTTTTTCTGATTAGTGGGCAACTTTGCTGTTGTTAAGTTTTTTTTCATTCATTTTTGTTTGTTTTTTGTGGTGAGTTCAATTATTTTAGGTTGAGTGTAGTTTTGTTTTTTATAGTTTATGAATCTTAAAAGTTTGTTAGTTATTGTTAATTATAGTTAAATTAGTTAATTATAGTTGTTGTTAAATAAAATATTAAAACCATAAAATAGTCGTTTACCTAAGTTCAAACAGTATTTACAGTTCAACAATATTTAAAATAAAAGCGAATTTTTTTTGCATTTGTATAATTATTTCCACAGTTTTAAATAGTTATAATAAACAAGTTTATTAATTATCGCAATATAATATAAATTATTAATGAATGTTACTCCAGTTTTGGCATTAAAGCATGTCAAAAACTTTTGTATAAGTTGTTTTTAATGTTAATTGTAAGTAATTAATAATGACTCATATACTTAGAACACGCTTTGATCCATTTATTTAAGATAGTTAAATGAAGTTAAATACGTTACCGTGCTTTTTAGTTCTTATAATTTTTGTTTTTTTTTTTTGTGAAATGCATACCTTAATATTGAGATGTACGTGGCTATTTCGTTAATAGAATTCAAACATTTGTTGTACTGAATTTTCGTAATTTGTCGAAATTATACTTGAGTTCCTGAATAACTTTACTAAATACGTGTCCTGGATGTAACCCAACACGCTAATTTTTTATGACTTATAATGCGTTTTTTTCTTTACTTTCGGTTTTCTATTGATAAGTCATAAGGAAATTATACCCCATTCAAGAACCCTGCGCATTTGCGGCAAAAAAAAACGCGCGTGCACACTAAGCGTTTGTAAGATGTATTAAATCAAGTGTTTCTATCGCAAGTGTACACTGAGTCTTGTACGTGATTCACCTGAAAGTTTTCTTTGTGATTTCAGGTGTTTAAAATTTTAATTTTTCATTGAAAGCAACAATAATTGACAGCTAAAATTACAAACATGACAGCTAAAATTACAAACTAAACTTTTGTGTAATTCCAGTATTAAACAACCAAAATAGTAGCAATATATCCAAGAAATCACATTTAAATTCTTGGAGAGATGATATTTTCAATACTAAAATTATTTATGGTTTTCTTTTCTTGTATCTACTATACCAAGTTAGGTAACATCCTGTGCTCGTATATCAAAGAATTATAAAAGTTTTTACTAATGTATACTCGTATCTTTAATACACATTTCTGCGTTAAAAGTAAACAATTAAAAAATAAATATAAACATTTTCATATATACTCAGTGTATATATGCATATATATATATATATATATATGTATAGGTAAGGGCAACTAGTAAAAGTACCGAGTCACTTTAAAGTGAATGTAATATGTAATCTTTTTTAAGCTTACGTTGAGTCCAGAATTCATATAATTAAAATGAAAATTACACAAAATGCACTTATTTTCTACATTCTCTTCAGGATGTATACATAGCAAACTACTTAACATAAAAAAATTTGCAAAAATATTGTACAATATAAAGCTAAATAGTAAAAAGCACAGAAAACATCTGTATATTAACGAATCCTGAAAAAATATCTAAACACTTGCATACACTACATGCATTGTGTATATATGTTATGTGTATTTCACACTTTTCTTATTTATAATTATGCATCAAAAGACCTTATCGCCGACCTGTTCACCTATTCTATGAGTATTTATATGTGCATACGTGCTCAAAAAACAAAAACAAAAGCAAACACTTCAATCAAAATAACAATTCATGCGCACATACGAGTATTATGTCTGTTCCCATACTTTTCAAGTAAATGTCAAGTTGAAAATGAGAAAAAAATCAGCTTTCCAGTTTACCAAAAAATACGGGAATTTTTTTAAATAAAAAATTATTGTATGTATTGAATTATTGCTATATAATAAACATTAGTATTTCATTAGTACAATGAAGATAAAACTATGGAATATAAGCGAAATATTGATGACAATAAAATACTTGTAGTAAAGCTCGAAGAAATTGAAAGCGTAACACTTCATTCACACCAGTTTTGTTTGTAATTGTAGCTGTCAAAAATTTTCATTTTTAATTGAAAGCAATAACAATTGACAGCGAAAATTACAAACATGATAGCTAAAATTACAAACAAAACTCTCGCTTAAATACAGTATAAGGTAAATAGGATGCCAATATTATGCTCTTTAAACAAAATATTATGGAACAGTTTTGCATAAAGTCTGGTGTTAACAACTGTTTTTGGATAAACAAACCATGTAAAAATTGAAATTCAAATTAAAAAATTACAAAGGTTATTAAGTTCTTCATTTATATGTTGTTTATTTCATTGTGCACTTAATTTAATTTAAAATTTATTTTCATTTCATATATAACAACGTACAGTTGTACGTACGTTCAATTCAATTTTAAACCACATCAGCTGATTTATATATCAACACAAATTTTACTAGAAAGAAAATATTCAAGTAAATTCTATATATCGTTCTATTATTTCGACAAGTTTCTTATTTTTAAAATCGTGTTCGTATTAATATTTGTGGACTGTAGACTGATGTAAAGCCTTCTTTTATTTTTTATTGATGGATTGTTGTATATAAATTGTTCCAAATCCTAGGTATAATTTAAATACCCATGAGGTTTAGCTGCAACCAATTTTTTTCTACTTGCGAATAATGAAAGCTATTCATAGGGGGCCATAGGAGAGAACAGTAACACAGATTAGGCTGGCTGGCATTGAACTCGGACAATTTGGAAGATTTCTAAAGGAATTTATTCAACTCATTTGTTTTTGCTGAATCAACTTGACTTCCACAGTTCGTTCATGTATTTTTAAGACTATTTGACTAAACTTTATTCAAAAGTGTTTTATATTCTGATCGTAAAATACTACTGAATTCATAAAATGTTATATGTAAGAATAATTTCTTATGATTTAGTCGACAAAGGATTGCCTCTTTCCTCTCCTACATTAAAACCAGATATAATATAAAATTTTTAAAATAATTATCAAAATTTATTCTTATGGTAAATAAACTGTTAAAATTTTTTTTTTACAATTTTAAGGATTGCGACATACTTGTACTAGTAGTGGAGAATGTGAAGAAGGAATGACGTGTCAGTTGGAAAATAGCAACCGAACTGTTGGCTTAGCAAAATTCATGTCGTCAAAGACAAAATTATGTCTTTGTGATAATGATAGTGGATACGTAGAAGATATTAAACTTGATATATGTAACGAAGGTAAAATATTTAATAAATATATTACATAAAGCCATCGAATCAATAATTTGTTTACTTTCAGCAACTTCACTGATCGCCAAGAACATAAAATTTATCTTTTTAAGCACAGCTATGCCTTTCATTGTTGCCACCGTTATAAAAAATTTTTCTTAAATTAAAAATGATAAATAAACATATATAGTCGTTATATGTGTTTAAATATATACTGCAATATAAATAGTTGGTTATAATGCTGCACAAAAAGCTAATAAATTCAAATGTAATTAATTTTTTGGATTCAGCTATTTAAAACTCACATTAGCAATAATTAACTGAAATTCGTTTTTATTCAATTTTGAAAAGCATCAAAATAAATTACATACTATCACTTAAACATACTTTTTTTAACATTACGTTTGTGAAAAAAATGTTATTTGTTATCTTTCTATAAATGAACACGTATTGTAATAAACATTACATGTTATTTTTAACTTCTTTTATTAAATTATTGTATTATGAACTCTGGCACTTATGCAGGTCTTACCAGGAGAACTCTAATCAAATAGAGTTTACAATACCAATGTCTGCTGTTTTTGGTGTTCACCACAGTGAACAGATTCGAGATAAATTATAGCCTATTCACTGCGCATGTAGTTTTAATTTTGATTGTAATTTTACTCATACGACTCGATTTGATAAAACTTATTCACACAGCAAATCATAATTTTATCACCATTTTGTTTCTTATTTTTGTAGTTGAGTTTGTGAATGAAAATACTGAACGTTGCAGCAATATTTTACTTTGTTTTATTATATTATATATTGTGGGACGTTGTATCATTGCACCGTCCAGCAAGTGGCCCTAATGAAGTGAAGGATTAGCCGAAGTAAACTACAAAACGACTTGGGCCCTTTTTCGTCCTTCGATTCTCGGATGTTGTTATTAAGTTAGAGCTAGAGTGGCTTCCATTCGCATAACTACATCTCTTGTTATTGCATGCAGGTCATTTAATTTGAAGTTGCCTGCCAAGTTATCACCAACCCAACGGTGTCCCAAGACCGTCATGCTCCTACTTGTCAATGCTGGATATTGGCCAATATATGCACCGCTGTCTCCTTTTTTTCTAGACATAGTCTGCAGCTGTCTTCCTCAACAAGAGTTATCAATGAGTTTAGGGTGCTTCGCGGATAACAAAGCACTTCAATCGCTTTCCTGGCCAACTATTTCGTCATCATGAGTTTAGTCTGTGTACAAGTGCTCATCTCTCTTCATCTATTAAGATAGACTGCAGTCATGTGAACAATGGCACAATGGTATTAAGGGCTGCAGAAGTTATGGCATGATCATTGCTTTAAAAGTTCATCTGACTTTTCGTTTTGCTCAATACAGTCCTTTGACCCACATGACTGTTACCCCATTTTCATGAGCACATATCATCAGCTTCGTGACACATTCTTGTACTAAGCTATTGACTATGCGCGTCTTTTACATGCTTCTGATAACTGCTTGATTGTCTAGCGCTATATATCTGACAGGCATGTCCTTTGACCCACATGATAACATATTTTCCTAGATGTAGAGTGTACGTTAGCTTTAACTCTTTCGAGTAAACTCCAGCTCCAGCTATGTCATCCATGAAGGAGAAGCTAATGTTATTCTTTTCACATTCATCATGCAGAAGACCGTCTACTATCAGTGTTCTACAGGACACTTCTGTCTAGTAAACTCTCCTCATAGTCAAGGAAAGACAGATGTAGTGTTTCCTTGACCGTGGTCTGGACGAGGTCAAAAATTTTTCGATGCCTCACTAAAGTTCCGAAGTTGCTTTTATTTTCTTTTAGGTGGCTTTATACCAGCAGACAACTGACGCATATGTTATAATAGATCGTGTAGATCATTATCGTGTAGACCCAGTACGTCAATTTTGGTGATTACTCGCAACGTCTTCAACACACTCTCTTCCACGTGTTTATTCCAAGTCAGTTTGTTATCTAGGATGAGTCCTAGATACTTCGTTATTACCGAAGAGCTGCAAGGGGTCCGTTGTCAGACTTCTCTTCCTCATCTCACCAGGCATCGTAGATACTCTACTTTGACCAGTAAATTTTTTCTTTTAGTCGCTTTTTACGACAAGCAGGGACCTAATGAGGTGGCATTCTTATTACACCACTACACGGTAGTGGCTAAAATATGCAAGAGTTATTCACAATATCGCGTAACATTTTTGTGAAACACAAAATTTCAATTTTCACGAATACTTTATTTTTGAAAGTTTTGTTGTAATTCAAGCCTTTGGATATTTTTATGGTATCGGATTGTAATTTCAGTTTGATTTTGCAATGAGATGAATTGTACGAGCAAAATTACTATTTGTGATATGTGAATAGGCTTTCAATCAAATGTTCAAATTCGAAGTTAAAGCGCAAATTTACATATTGCGTATGTAAAAACACGCGAGATTTGCCAAAAGAAAGTTATATAAAAACTTTAAACTTTGCCAAAGATGGAAAATAACATCATTAAAACCATTGAGTAAGTAGTAATAGTAGATTTATCTGGATGTGCCGAATATTTTTAGAAAGGATTAATAATCGACAATGGATACAATAAGGATTAGAAAAAATTTTAATATTATGCCAAATATCATTGATGCACCTTCATCAATATAATGCATAGGTACCAGAGAACTGTAACCCGTTATAATTTTAACACTCAGAGCATACTCATAAAAAAAACCCAATAAAAAGCGTATAAATGTTTTTCTCATACACTACTTATATGCATTCACATGCATAATGAAATGATTCATAAGTATATTCGTTTACGAATGCTGCTGCTAATGTAGGGTACCAAGAATTGTAAATGACTCATGAACCATAGCATATACTCGAGTAGTATGAATCAATGAATGTACTCGTAGAGCAGTCGCAGCATTCGTAAAAATTTTGTGTGAATGCTGTTTGCTTAGCAATTTAATTTTAATTTTTTTTGTGTGTTGGTGTTATGCTTTTAGTGTGCATTGTTGTTAACTTTGAATATTACATGTGCATTAAATTAGAGTTTGTTTTAGCTGAAAATTATATGCACAGTAAACAAAGCAGACAAATTTTTGCCGCTTAAGACGTAATACTCATGAATGATTCACAAATCATTTGCATCACTTTTTTATCGAATGTCGGTGTTAATGAGTATCGTATGAGAAGAGTATAAATCGTTATAATTGCTGTCAGCTGTATTTATGAATCAGGTGGAGTCGAAAATACAAAAAAAAAGGGAGTAATAATACAAAAAAAATATTTGATCTGGACACCGTTTTTCGTTTACTGTGACAACTAAAACATATTGCAACTTATAAACATCGATGATGTAGTACTTACGAATTATGCTAGAAGAAGTCTGGTAATGTTTTTTTTTTGTTTAATAGATGACTTATATTAACATCTCACATCAGTGTTATGTTATTTTATTTTTTACAAATAATAAAGGTTTGGTTGAAAACACATGGTAATCGTTTTACTAATGATGTATCTATTTTAGTGTAATCAAAAACAAGCAACTTTCAATATTTTGGGATCTCTTGCTTTGTTTTGTGCTCAAATAAACGACGATAAGCGACATATGAGTACACTCAATCGTCTTAACATTGTCAAGAGTGGTGAGTAACATGTTAGAATATATGGCAAAATTCATTAGAAGTTTCTCAACTAATATAGCATTTACATTGGCCGAAAATGACTCATTTTGAATGAGCCATTTGAAAGTGTTTACATTCGTTGTAATTCGTTTGTTCTTATTTCAAACAGCTGATTTTTCAACTTGCCTGTTGATTTGATTTGAATGAAGGTTAAATATGCCTTCAAACCTTACAATATAAACTTAAAACATATTTTTAATTTCGATTAATTACTTTTTGGGAAGTAGAAGTTCTAAAAAGAGGTGTATCGTTTTCAAGAAAATGCAACCACCAAACATTTGTTTACCTTTTTTGTAAATATGTCAAAAACAGCTTTCTCAAACTGTGAAAATGCCATGAAGAGCTTTTATTTATGGTATGTTCAATTTATTCGTTTGCATTTGAAACATATTTGGAACGCATGCGAACGTCGTTGGGACGCATTCATACAGAATGTGATGGAATAGCTCATTCGCGCTTGAAATTTTATATGCAATTATATATTTATACGCTTCTCATTTTCGATTTTTGACCAAAATTAGCCATTTTCGGCCAGTATAAATGCCGTATAACTCAAAAAAGACGGCTACATAAAAATAATGTGAGGTTATTGCCATGCCAGAAACAATTCATTTTAGGACTATTGAAAGCAATTTAATTGGTTTACGATCAACTTGCGAGTACTGAAATAGAAAAAATAAATCCTACGATACCGGTTGCATTAGACAATATTGCTAGAATCGATGGCTTATGGATTATTGTGAAACAGTTAAAAATATTCTAAGAAGTGTTAAATTCAGATGGGCCGACAAAACTCAAATGTTAAAGTAACGATTGCTAACGGTAAAAAGAAAACGTGTGTAGAATGACATCAATTATAAAAGAGGCACATTTAAACATTTATTTAAAGAAATCTAATAAAGTAGTTTTATATAAAACTTAATTGCGGTTTTATTTGTTCATTTCAAAGTCAATTGTCGCAAACATAAGAGTTAGACGAACTCAACAACAGCTTTGTATTTAACATGATAGCGGAATTTCGAGCAATGGGTTCCATACTACCAGAAATAGAGCTGCCCAAAATTTGTGGAACATGTCAAAAATGCATAAATTTCAATAATACAATTTAAGGTTTAGAAATCCGGTCATAGGAAGTCTGTAATGGAAGATCAAGTATCAGTCTCTTATATTCCAAATCATGGAGTGTACAAGAAATCCAGCACAGCAACTAAACTGCGAACGGTAATGAATGCATCCAAAAAGGAGACAAGTGAACGGTTGTCTTCATGTCGATCCGTAATTACAGAATGATATATGAATTATTCTCATCAATTACCGATTGTATAAAATAGAGTTCATGGTAGACATCAAGATATATTATCAAAGCCGACGCTGATGTGCAAAGCATCAAATAGTGAGAGATGAGAATAGCAAACTTGCTATGCAAACCTCACCATATGTAACAATCAAGGTATTACATTTACTCGCAGACCATGAAAAGAATAAATATTCAAAGGCAACGAAAGTACTGCTTTACTCCTTTTACCTGAATATCTGCTTGCATGGTGCTGATTCAATTGAAGAAGTTGTTTAGCTTACGATATAGTTCCATGAATTATTTTATCACGGTGGTTATACTGTGCCAAACGAATTTAAAATTCTGCCGAATTCTTGGAGTATGGAGTATTACGACTTGAAACTTGATCTCTCGGCACATACTGGTCATATCACTCAGACTGCACCGGATACAAGGCTCATCGGACTCCACTAACACAGTCCATAACCACGCTGCAGAAACTGTCAGGAATATCTTTGATCCACCGAGACAATTACGGTCAGTTGTTTTAACCGGTAATTCTATATGCTAGAAGGTTTAGTCATCCGTATGTCATTCAAATCAACCCAATCCTTCTCTTTTACAAGAAGAATGCCACATATACCAAGATGGGCTGGAGTATCGCCAATAACTGACGATTCAATTGCATGTGTTCATAGAAATTTCCATTACATCATATGATATATTCGAATTGTAACTCCAAATAGCGACATAAAACCATCGAATTGGTCAAATTACTAAAGTGGTTCCCTGAAAAAAATATATCTTAAATAATAAAGAAAATTCATTTTCCACCTATGTAGATATTTTCTTATTTGTACTTAAACACATGCACATTAACAATTTAAGAGTGATAATTAGATAAACCATAGGGTTAATCCTTCAAAGGATGAGATGGGTACGCGACCCCCCGGGAGCTAGTACACAAGACAATGTGTCTAATTAATTTAATATGAGTAATACCAGCGCAAGTTGTCACACAGCCTCCATTGTGCACCCCTGGTTAGTTACCTGGCACCTTCTGGGTAATAAACTAATATTGCAAACAGCAAGTCTTATCGCTCGGTATGTACCGAGGTGTGTACAAACAGGAATGATGCCCGTAAATTTTATCAAAAAGTTAACCGCCTGGAGCGTCTACCTCTAAGGACGAAAAGGGTAATCTGGTTACAGATACACAGAATTTACTAAATGTATGGAAGGAACATTTCTCCAAACTACTATCTGGCGATGATGAAAATAATCTGCTTTTGGAGAAATGCTCTCGGAGTCTTCAATTGACAATGATGATCAGCCTAATATCTGTCGCGTACAAGGTCTTTTCAACAATGTACTATGTGAAAGGTTAAAGCCACATGCCAACTCACAGCCCTTATCAGTATGGCTTTTGACCTGATCCTGCGTGTGGCTTTTAAAAAAGTGCATGATTACCAAAATAAAATTGGTATATATGTTTTACATTTTCTTGGAAGTCTTATAAGTATAAATTTTATAAAAAATTAATACGCAAATTTATTATTTATTTTGAATACTAAACTATTATCTGAATCGTTTAAAAATCAACAATTATCAACAAGTATCTATTGAATATAACAATAATTTTACAAAATTTTTTTGTACATATATACAAATTCTTGCAATAATACCAATAATGCTCTAATTTTTAAAATATTCTGTACACCATAGAATATTGTATGGGATTTGTATTGTAAGTGTATTCAAGTGTATTGTAACGAATAAGGCGTAATATCGATTACTCATACCCTGCCTTAACTATAAAAAATAAGTTATCGATAATTATAACTTTGTGTATTAAATGAACATAGTCAGAAAGCGATGCAGGGGGGCCGAAGAACATGTTGCTCACGTAAAAATAGAAAAGAAAAAATATCACTTTACCGACATAATCAATAGAGGTGCATTAACCGTTAGCCGAATCCTCGTTTCATTTAAAATATTTTTTCGGACGGTCTTTTATAGGGGCACAGTCCTATAAATTATTTTATATTATAATGCTTAATAATAATAATAATTATAATATAATAGTCACATTATAATTATTTTCTGCATTTCATAAATGATATGATTTTTGTTTACAATACAATTATACAATAATTGCATAAAATGTTTTTTGAACATAATAAAACTAGTGGAGTAACATAAGCATGACTTTCTCAGCATTACGTTCCTAGATTAGGTTCTATACATAAGAAAGAACAAATCATGCAACAAATAATGCCTCTACGATCAGAATAGTATTGAAATTTAACAATTGAAAATAAAATTATAATTAATTCAATTATTCTACAGCTGGTTTATGATTTCGTTCTAATATAAACACAGCAAGTAAAATTGTTAATAAAAACTTTCATAGTAATAGTAACAAAACTCCAGAAAAATATGCGAACAAAAAAGTCAAGTACGGCTTTGGATCAGTTGGTTAAGGTGCAGCCAAAAATTCAATTAATTAAAATAATATAAAAAATAACTAATATTTGTTGTTGTATTTCACTACTGTTCGAAAAAAACCTCTTTATAATAAAATTATGCAATCCGTATATAATGTGTTCACTGCGAACTTTAAATCCATTTTTCACGTATTTATGTCTAAATGTGGTGTTCTTGATGGCATATCTAACGTGGAAGACGAAGTTGTATTTAGGAGTAAATACAAAACTCCAAATTTTTTTACTTATAAACAAGCAGAATGATAGTGCCATCTATGCTACGGTCCAGCTCGGAGGTCTTGGAGGTTCTAACGCGATCGGAGACTTTTGTGGGTGTAATCTTAATCTTCTACTTACCCTAGTAGGCGGAGAAAGTCACAAGGGCGTTATTAAGCCCAAAGAAGATTCCACTGGGGAGATTGAAATCTTCGTAGCAGATTTCCTTAACGCCTAGAGGAGGAGAACGGGTGAAGATATGGATGAAGGCAGTGAAGATATATAAAGTATAGGGCCTAGTAATGACTCTGAGGGACACGGGCGGTGGTGGAATATTCGCTAGAAAGAGATAAACTAATTCTAATAACAATGAACCTGTTTGTGAATAACAAGTGCCTTTGCTTATATGCGCTTATTTATACTAAATTACTCATCCCGTAATGTAGCGCAATAAAGCTTTTGTCCACTGAGTTATTTTTGTCGCTGTTGTTGCTTCTAACATATTTGATTGACGCTTGACATGTTTACTTCTTGTGATGCAATTCAGTACTCTCAGGACTTTGGCATAAAAGCTTTCTTGTTTTGACGTTTCTCGTGTTGTTCTTTTTTTTACTAACGTATTTTTATTTAATGCCGATAGTGGTGGTATTAATATTTATATTTATTTATAATGCAATAACTATACAAATAGTAAATGAATGAGGTATGTATATTATTAATTTTTTTAAATATATTTCTTCATTTATTGTAAATCATAATTGTAATTTGAAATGAATTTAAAATACATTGTGACCGAAAAGTTTCCGGAAATAAATAAATAAAACGCAAAATTCTTAATCTTCATCAATATTTATTTTATCTCCTTCAAAATATGCTCCATTAGAAGCGATACACAAATGCCAACGTTTCTTCCAATCATCAAAACATTTTTTATAGGCGCTTTCCGGTATGGCTTTGAGTTCCCTCTGCGAATTCTGTTTTACGTCTTCTATGGATTCAAAACGCGTTCCTCTGAGTGGTAATTTGAGGTTGGGAAACAGGAAAAAGTCACACGGTGCAAGATCAGGTGAATACGGTGGCTGTTCGATGGTATTTATTGAATGTTTGGCCTTAAAATCGTTGATAATGTTGAACAAATTGAGGTGAATCGGAACAAGCCGGGCGTTGACACGTCGCATACACAAATTGTCCACCAAAATCAAACGAGCCATCTCACGACCGATGCCTAGCTCTCGTGCTATCTCTCTAACACTCACATGAGGATTTTTGAACACGATTTCCTTTGCCTTTTCAATGTTTTCGTCGGTGGTAGAGGTCGAAGGTCGTCCAGAACGCGGCATGTCTTCGACGGTCGTACGACAGTCCTGAAAGGCTTTGTACCACTCATAAACTTGAGTTTTCGATAAAACTGATTCCCCATAAGCCTTTTGTAGCATTCGCAACGATTCTGCACACGAAATTTCGTTCGAAAAACAAAATTTGATGCAAACTCTTTGTTCAATATTTTTTTCCATTGTTTTTTTCGCAACGCACTACTGAGGTGAACTGGTTTCAACAGCTGCCGTAAACGAACTGTCTGACAGATCGCGCTCATTTTTGGCATAGGAATTAAGGACAGTGCTGCCAAACTACATAAACTTAAAATATCGAAAAATATACAGCGCGCGAATTTTAAATGAGAATTTCCGAAAACTTTTCAGTCACAATGTATTACGGATGCACTTGTGGTGTGATCTTTGGTGAGGTTTACGGCAATTTGGAACCAACCCGAATCTGATAAATCATGGCAGTTAGGAATTGGTAAATCACACTATATAAAGGAGTAAAAAAGCTAAGTTGACAGAGTTCGAGCACCAATCGCACACCGCTGCTATTGTCTGGAAGCTAAAAATCCCATCACAGATATTACTTTGGAAAACATATTGACAATGAATGTCGCACAATTTAGTAATGGAATTAATAAGCGAAATGAAGGGTTACTTCGATACTAGGGACTTTAATTTACGGCATTTGTGTAAAGAGAGAATTATTGCTTTCTTCCAATCTTGAAAAAGCGATTGAAAATGGTACAACCCTAGAAAAAAAAAATATAAAAGATTTCGTAGAGCGTAGTAGAAAATACTATTAGTACCAGGATACTTATTTAGTATTTTGACTTTAAGGATTTTAAAGAGAATAGAAAAAGTTAGAATTCCATTTAGGTCAAGTCAATTTACACAGATCGTCGAATATCGATTATAAAAGTGTGTTCACTACTTTCACTGTAGTAGATGAACAAACTATTAACCAAATGATTAGTACAGAAGTTTGAGTAAAAAGATTGGTATCACACTGCTTGCATCGGGTTACGGAGATTCTTTGATATAGAGTGGAGTCGAGTTTTTGAAGAATTGCTTGAAAAAGGTGTGCCAAGGCGTGCGACGAACAGTTTCCTGCTATCTGACGAATTCAAATCTGAGAACTCAGCGAAAGCTAATAACTTTTATAAGGATTCACTTACTGAATATGCTCAAGAGTAACGATAGTTAAAATACTCTCGATTAGTATTAGCTATAAATCACAAACCAGGCCAAGAGACTCATCAATCTATAAAAAACAGTCTGTAACAGATTTCTTACACTGTCACGTAGTATATGGAATAATAAAAATCCGTTAAAAGTGCTCGAGTTCATTAATCCTAATTATCGATTGAAAGAAATGGTGTTAGTACAAAAGACCATTGGTATTGCTATTTTATTAATAAAAATAATAAATGTCTGAAACTTGCTCGATTTACCAGTACACACCAAATGCGGTGCTAGAAAACACCTATTTTCGTTTGTAATGAGATCGGCAAGTTTATATAGATCGACCAGTAGCACACAATAAACCTTACACACTTATGGTTGATAGATGGAATTATTCAGCATACTTGATTGATGTTTTTATTTCGCATAATGGCAATTTTAAGCAGAAGTATGGGGAAAATAAAACCACTGCATACCACTGATTTGGAAAAA
The DNA here is from genome assembly GCF_002237135.1 of Teleopsis dalmanni. NCBI lineage: Eukaryota > Metazoa > Arthropoda > Insecta > Diptera > Diopsidae > Teleopsis > Teleopsis dalmanni. The sequence continues at coordinate 161,161,211 of NC_051847.1, read as the reverse complement.
TTTTAGAAATTTTGAGACAAACGCGTGGTTGTTCAAGTGATTGAGTACTGAAATAGTACCCAAAACTCTTAAACCTTTAAACCCTTAAGAAATACGTCATGCTGCAAACATGTGCAATGGTGGGGGAAACCATCAACAGTCTGTAAAGGGAGTAATAAAAAATAATAGGCGTAGCATATGATCTACACGTCAACAGAGCATAATTTTCCTGCTGCAAACAGCTTAATTTAGCGTAATTAGATATTAATTTTTATAACTTCATAACTGTAAATATAAGTTTGGCTAGTTAATATTTTATTTTATTTCATAAAAACTACAACTAAATTAAAAGTACCCATTTAAAAGTACCATTTAGTGATTTATTTTTCATGAATTAAAAACATAAGAACAGTATTTTATATATATATGTCACAATTAACTTTAAAATATATAAACGTGTTGGTATATTTATTTAATTCTAGCATGCTTAAACGATCTTTGTAATTGCTAAGTTTTAGAACAACTAGTGAATGAATACATTTTTGTTAAGAAAGTGTAAAAATGACTGATGTGTAACGATTTTTAGTAGTAGTTCGTGATATTTTTTACTAATGACAAAGTTTAGTGACTTTATACTTCAAGTTTACTTCAGTAGTAAAATGTATCATACAAAAGTTGTGTTCTTAATCACGAGGATTCTCTCTTGTGTTTTAATTAATATTAATGCCTTTCAATCGAAACAAATTGAGATTAGCCCTACATTAAATTTAAATATAAGTGATATTTTTAATTCTGAACTTATGGTTATCGACATGTTTTCTAAAGAGCTGAATTCTTTAAATAAACTAAAAACATTTCATAACAATAAAATGGATTCCTTCCAATATTTTGGTGTTAATGTGACTGATTTAAAATCAGCTATACAGTCTATGAGATATCATAGGTGAATATATACAATTATTATTTTAATAACTCTTAAAATTATTTTGAACTTTATCTTCTCCGATTTGTTATAGTCAAATGATGCAAAAGTATATGGCGCTACATTATCTTGCAAACAATATATTAAACAATGAGTTCGGAGTTCAGTCGCTTGCAAAGAGATCCGGAATACCATTTAAAAATAACGGTTCGAATGTAGAAAATAACAAAAACGCAATACAAGGAGTGAATCATTTCTTAGAGAAAGAAGGACTTCCGCAATATGCATCATGGCTTAAAAAGTATGCTGATTTAGTAAAATATATACAACAATACTTCTTAATAACATATTAAGCAAACAGGTTTTCGGGTGAAAGTATTGATTTATTAATTAAAAATAATATATATCATAAAATGATTATGTATATTCCCATTTGATAAGATTAATGAGCTCTTATTGATTTGGCTTGTTTTTTGTCGCCATGTTTGTTAGTTCGGACATCAATGCTTTGGTGAGTTGCCTAAAACCCATTTTGGTGACTTGAGCCAAACCCAGCCTTTTTATAAGTTTGTAAATAATATTTTGGATCAATATCTTTAAAATATCTATTTACGGTGGATATAAATACAATTTATGCCCTTCACGATATAATTAAAACGTTATAATTAAAAAAACTGATCGCTGAGGTGACTATGAACTAGTAAATAAGGGGGATGGTCAATCAATTAGACACGATGGACATGAATACAGTTTATGCCCTTCAACACATAATTTAAACTTTATAAATAAAGAAATGATCGCTATGATCTAGTAAATAAGAGGGATGGTCAATCAATTAGAAACTCAATTCATGGATATTAAACGCGGCATTATTGAGCAACACTTTTCAGGGTAGTTAATGAGCAACACACCTTTACTGCCTCAAAAATATAATGACCTTCCAAGCTGACAGTACATTATTCACCTTCTTCATGTTATTTTAACTACTATAAAATCGTTCATCAAGTTTTATTTCAACCGTTCGTACATTATCTTAGAACTAATTAAACAAACAAAAACAAATTTTGGGCCAAAAACAGAAGTTCAGTAATCGAGCTTATCGGTTGAAACAAAAATTTTGATTTTGAAGTGTAGGTACGGTCTATTTATGACAAAGTTTTTGGTTTAGACTGTTGAGCATATAGTTTGTTTATATTAGCTACACAGATATATGCTTTTGATCTGACTTTCTGAAGGTGATGTAAATTTACTATTATTCCTTGTGTAATAAAACATCTATAAGATTATGATTAATATAATTTTGAGTATTATGAGTCCTAGATTATGAGGCCATTATCTAAAAATGATGTTTGGCTTAATTATTTACAATAACTTTTTTCTGAGTTTTTTGCGTACCTTTTATATTATTATTGATATGGGATATAGTACTGCAAACGTCTAGTCTTTTATAAGTTTCATATCTAAAAAATTCAATTTTAGTTCTAAATTTTAGGTATACTAAAAAGTAATAAATAATAGTAACAAATAATTTTTTTTTAGAATTGCTATTTTAGACGACATTCAAGATCAAATGAGTTTTCATAGTAACAAAAACAAATTGCGATCCAATTACCACAATGAATGGCTTAAAAGATCAACTCCTTACACTGATAACACGTTTAATGTTTCAGAATTTGATGAGGGAGATATAACAGGCTATGCTTTTAACTCGAACTCTAATGTAAGTTATACATACATATAACATCAGCATGTAATAGCATTTTCACTTTTAGGATAATAATAATAATAACAGCAAATTATGGAAACTTTCTTCAAACAATCATCCACCTTCAGCAAAATTTTATAAAAGAGGTGAGTTCAACTTAAATTATGACAAATTTAGTAGAAGTACATAACAACCTTTAATAAATTAACTCTTTCAGATAATACACATATTTAGCTTAAGTATTTTTAATTTAACCAAAAAAACTGCAAACTCAAAACTTAAAAGCAAATAATAAAAGGTACCCACAGTCTTCAATATTTACTTTCTGGACTAATAGCTCGGTAGACTCTAAGGTCGCTTACAAGCACAATTACCTAAAACATTTTTCAGCTGAATCTTATTAACTCTGTTTTGTCTTTTTCTGTTCGGGTTATTACAAAATCTGCAATTAGATTTTTTTTGTGGTTTAGGGTAGTCCGTTTATGCGCAGCGTGCAACTCGAACAGCTATAATGCTTGAGCTGTTGGTAAAACTGCAGCTATATTTCGTATAATGACAAGTCTGCATTCTAGAAGAATGCTTCCACTATCCTTTTGTATCGAACTCTATTGCGTGCTTCTCGGCTGATGTAATTCTAAAAATAATTTGCTGCTTGCAATTCTAGCAGGTTCTAGTAGGTACCCCAACACGATGGCCAATTCCCTGGAGAGAAGCCTACATAGGTTTGTAATACGTTTGGAAAAATAATACTCTTTTCCTAAACAAGACCACTTTTACTAATGATAACGCGACCCTCTTTAAATATATTGAAGCCAAAGCTAGGCATATTACTTAGCCTCTTCTGGCTAAGTACTGGCTACTGGCGTTTTTATTAATTTAATTTTGATTCTTATTAAATTCAAAAAAATAAGTGTAACAAGCATTGGTTTTTTTATTTTATATAAATATCAAATTTTGAAAAACATATTTACAGGACTTGAAAAAAAATATAGTGATTACAGAATCAAACCCCATTTATTTCAATCTGAGTATTATTCAACGGAGAGCCAGCAACAACCGTATAATATAGGAAAGTCGGCAACTATACAAGCACTCAAAAAGGAAATAAGTTTAAAAGATGTTACAGACATCGCTCTAACAACATTGGCATTTCTGTCATTTGGAATATTTATGCTACAGGTTTTAATGTGCATAACAGTGGTGAGTTATTATATTAGTTTATTTTAAAGATTTGTTAGAACTTATTCGACACTATTTCAGAACAAAATTGATACAACCAGTTTGATGATGCTACCTATAGAAGCTACTGAAGTAACTGAGGCTAGCGATGGAGTTGAAGAAATACGACGTAGACGACGTTCTGTTTCTAACCAAAATCAATTGATTTATAGGGTACGATTGATAATGTATTCAAAAAACTTTTACAAGTAGCCCGCAACACCAGATTCTTTTTCGTTAAGATTTACAAATTTAGGGTACAGATTTTATTCGTATTATTGGTACAAAACATTTTTATTCTTATACTTTAAGCAAATCTTAAATGTTTGTTTATTTAGTGAGTGTCTCTGTGATGCGAGTTTTAACAACATTTAAAGTTTTATATTATTTAATTTACCTAACCTGTCGATATTTCCAGTTCTTAGCTTACTCGATCGGTTTGATTTAACACATAGGCAGATTTTTCTTTTTTTTTTTTTGGTGGGGAGCTTTATGCACCGTCGAACCAACCGTCGCCGGAATGGTGTATTCGATACCTACTGTGTAGTATATGAACTAAAACACCCTCTCTTCTTTAGCGGGATTTCTCCCCCCAAGATCGCTTTAGCATTACTTCAGGGAGACAGATGGTAGAGCAAATATCTGATCGATGAAATTTTGTTCTGATAGTATGATATCACCATCAAAAAATAGTATCTTCAAACTTGCACTAAATAGACATGTAAGAATATTGTACGTGACGGATAATCGATATAGGTTCATGTCTTCGTCAAGATAGATTTCTCAAATTTTGTTTGTTTTAACTTGGTTTACAAATTTAAATTAAATTTCTAACTCATAACTTATCATGCGGCTATAGCTAATAATTGTTATATAGCTATGTATGACTATCTGTTTTTAAAATATTCAAACTCATATAAATACATGTTTGTTTATATATTCATACAAACATATGTTTATATATGGTTATAGGTATATAAAGTGGGTTTACATTAACGTTATATAAAATTTGATTATGTTTATAGATTAATAATATATGCAAAAATGCGCTTTTGACAATTAATTCGGAATTATTTGTTACTAATGATAACGGTTCCTGTCGAAATTGGTTGATGTGTGTAAATAACCAAGAAGCAAGACAGCAACGTAATGGCCAAGCGTTTTGGATTCCTATATGGAAGTAAGTTAACACATTTTGATACATACTTGTAATATCGTTTCTTGCATATAAGTACTAAGCCTGTAAAAAACCCAGCTTATCAATTGTATCTAATATTTAAAACGAATTTTATTTATATAAAAAAAATTATTATAAATTATTTTTATTTAAATTACAAAAATTATATTATTAGTAAGGAATTATATTCCTTACTAAGGCAGACTATAATTGCGTATTAATAACAGTAACTTAGTTTATATACAGCAACTAACACTTGACTTTTATAGTCCTATATTAAATTCAATTAACACATTGTGTTATCGCCCGTGTGACTCGTGGAGTAACATTATCATCACATTCTTAGTATTACGTTCCCAGATTAGGTTCTATATTTAAGAAAGAATATATAAATTATATAACAAATAATGCCTCCACAAACAGTATATTTCGTTTTAATATAAACACAGCAAGTGAATTTGTTAATAAAACTTTCACAGCAAATTAACAAAACTCCAGAAAAATGTGCGAACATAAAATAGTCAAGTACGGCTTTGGGTCAGTTTGTTAAGGAGCGCTGACTCCGAGCTTCAAATTTGACAGGGCACGAGTTCAATTCCTGGTACTTGCACTGTCAAAAAATCATTAACGAATAATTAAATACAAGAATTATTTTCAAGACCGCTGATGATGGGTATTTTGCAATACTCGAAACAGCTGTGTGGTCACCCAAAAATTCAATTAATTAAAATAATATAAAATGAATTTTTGTTGTTGTAGTTCACTACTCTTCGAAAAACCTCTTTAATGCGACTTTAAGCCTTCGGTTCTTTCTTTTAGTTGATATTTAAGTTAAAAAAGTCTCAGATGTATTACATCTAACCTTAAGTGAACAATAATGAGATTCAGTATTTGGTCTTCCGACCAGATGTGTAGTTAAGCGTCATAAACTAACATATCTAAAATACTAAATTTTTATTTTTAAAACTTAAACATTTTAAATTTATTAAACTATTTACGTTAATTATATTCTTAGCTATTTAAAAGCTTTCATTATACATATAGTATATCAAAATATTATAATTTTAATGTTTTTATATTTTTTGTTATAGCTACGCCTTGAGTTGGTTGACAACCCAAATTAATGCAGACATACCCTATCCGCCAATAACACACACTTTAAAGTCTATAGTAGTTGGAATAAAGAACAAAAATTGCGATCAATACTTTAAAAAAAAATGCAGCGGATTACGTTAAAATAATAGATTACAGTATATACTGTACCTATGTTTCTTAACACAGCAAATTACTTTATTTGTTTGTAAGCAATAAACAATAAACTTTAAATTGTTATATTGTGTTCTTTATTAAATTTATAAAAATATTGTTTATTAGTTATTAGAAATTATTACAGAATATTTTAAGTGCACATTTTTTTTTTGTTATAGGCGTTGCGCTATGCACTTTATTTTATTAATAATATTAATAATTTTTTAATATTCCAAATGTATACAATAATATTACATTTTTATAATTAAATAAAAACTTTTATTTGTTACTATATTTTAAAGATCATAAACATTTATATTTATTATTAACAATAACGTCAGTCATGTCAACGTCAGCAACACAGCCAGAGAAATGAATAAAAGTGCTATTAAGCTTGAAAATTTCTGTAGAAAACTTATGTATAAAGATTTTCAATATTAAAACAATATAAGAAAATAGAATACATGCCAGCTAACAGCATCAATAATTGAGATATGAAATAAAATTGCGAGCCAACATAACATGAATGGCATGAATTTTGTATGGAAAAAGCAATTTAATTTCGCTAAAATGAAGATGAAATCAAGATTTTTGAGAAATGAGGGTGTGTATAAGAAGCCATTTCTAATCTTAAAAAAAAGATGTTCTGACGCAGAAGTACATTAAAATTATTATTATTATTCTTAGATTCTTTTAAACCGCATTCTGTTAGTTACTTCTCTGCATATATCATTCCATGTGTAGTGCGCTTTTGTTAAAATCTCTTTTAATATTAATTCCCCAAGTTAAAGCCGGTGCACCAGGGCGTCTGCTGCCCTATGGATTTCATGTCCAATTCCATTTTTATTTCGGAGATTTTACAGTCGCATTCTAATTTATTTGAAACAAAAGTTCCGCATTTGTTATGTGGTTGGACCAATATATTTCTAGGATTTTGAAAAGGAATTTATTTAAAAATATTTGTATCTTATTTACTATCTGTTATGAATACTTCTATGTTTCGCAGCCATAATAACGGACTGATCTCACATTTGAATTGGAAATATTCATTTTTGTTCTTTTGTTAAATTGTCGCGATTTTAATATTATTATGGAATTATTTATTTATTATTTATTTCATACACATATTTTTGGTCACCCAAAAATTCTATACATAAGAAAGAATATATAAAACATGCAACAAATAATGCCTCCACAAACAGTGTAGTATTAAAATTTAACAAATAAAATGAAAATATAATTAATTAATTCAATTATTCTCCAACTGGTTTATGATTTAGTTGTAATATAAACACAGCAGGTGAATATGTTAATAAAAACTTTCACAGCAAAAGTAACAAAACTCCAGAAAAATATGCGAACATAAAAGTCAAGTACCGCTTTGGGTCCGTTTGTTGAGGTGCGCTGACTCTGAGCTTTAAATTTGGCAGGGCATGAGTTCAATTCCTGATACTTGCAGTGTCAAAAAATTATTTACAAATAATTAAATACAAGAATTATTTCCAAAACCACTGATAATCGGTATTTGGCAATACTCGAAGCAGCTGAATGGTCAGACAAAAATTTAATTTATTAAAATAATATAAAAATGATTTTTTGTTGTGGTTTACTGCTGTTCGAATAACCTCTGTATGATTTAGTAAAACTAAAATTTTAGTATTTTAATAAATAAAGTATTATGTTTATAAAATTTTAATCACGTTACTAGATTAGATGCTATACATAAGAAAGAATATATAAATCATGCAACAAATAATACTTCTACAAACAGCATAATATTGAAATTTCACAATTAAAAATAGAAAATATGATTAATTAATTCAATTATTCTCCAACTGGTTTATGATTTCGTTCTAATATAAACACAGCAGGTGAATTTGTTAATAAAAGTTTGACAGTAAATTAACAAAACTCCAGAAAAATATGTGCATATAAAAGTCAAGTACGGCTTTGGGTCAGTTGGTTAAGGAGCGCTGACTCTGAGCTTCAAATTTGACAGGGCACGAGTTTAATTCCAGGTACTTGCAGTCTCCAATGAATAAAATGAATTTTTGTTGTTGCAGTTTATTACTTTTCGAATAAAAATCACTTTATAATTTATTACTAATAAAATATTATTATAAATAAAAATATTGTTATAATAATAAAATATTATTATTAACAAGTTACTTCTATACTTCTTATAAAAGTATAATGATATAATTGTCTTAAAAGCTAACAGCGAATTTTTTTTTACTGTAACGAATGTTGTTGTTGGCAATAGTTGGCATAAAAATAAGGATTTTTAAATAAAAGTCGACTTGATACACTGCATGGGCACTTAATAAATCTTGTGTAGGGCTAACATAGCCTAGTACTGCGCAATGTGTCATTTCAGTTGTTGTGTTTTGTTTCCGTTTGAACTTTTCTGGCCTAGTAGTGAATTTTAAGCAATTTAGGTTAAACATATAAGTATATTCAATAATTTAAAATTCGAAAATATTGTATTCGAGAGAACACAAATTGAAATAACTAAACTAGTGGTTTATAAAAAAGGAGTTATCATTATATTAACAGGACATATTAGTTATTGATATATACATACATTGAGTTTTATGTATTTCCTGCAAAAAGGACTAAGTGTGATTTAGTGTGTGCTACGCTTATTTAATGACAGAAATCTATAAAAGTGTTTAATATTTAATACAATGATTATTTTCATTTGATATATCATAATTTTATTTATAATATAATTAATAATAATTCTGTGATGTTATCAAATTTAACTCGGAACTACAATGTTTAATTTCTTATTGATTAAATATTAACAAAAACAACTAAATAAACAAAACTATTAGAATTTCTGCGCCTCTTAATTTAGCGTGGATTTTAGTGTGGTTTTTCGTGGTTTTTTTTTTGTCATTTAGTTATAACTCGGACTGTTAACACTCAAGCAATAAAGCAATATTTTTAGTTTAGGATTTTAATAAAAAGTTTAAAAATATTGTATAAATAGGAACATGTGTGATAATAAAGAATTCATATGTATAAATAACTTCGCATGTCTAATTCAAATATCGATCGACATTTGCCTTGAAGTGGAAATGTGGTAGATTGAAGCAACAGAACAGACAAGCGAACAGCAACAAAAGTCAGTTTGTGTTTCGGTAGTTCGGTAGTTCGCAATATAACTTGTAAACCAAAATTTGTGCTAGAACCGACCAATGCAATACATACTCTATATATATGTAAAGTTTGGTAGTAAAATCTGCTATAAGTTCGTAACGGGAAATTATTAAGGTAAGTTATTTTAAATATTATTTTATTAATTTCTTATGAATAATATTGGAAGTTTATTTAATATTTATTTCTGAGTGAACACTAAAATTAATTTTAAAATTAATTAAAAATAAAGAAAATATAATATATATACATATATTTCAAAAAATTGTGCAGCAATACAATAAATCCACTGAATAATTTTAAAAAAGTAACGAACCAAAATTTTAATTACGAATAAAGTTTACGAATAAAGTTTAATTTATTTAATTAAAATTTTATAAATATCATACTTTATTTATTAAAATACTAAAACTTTAGTTTTACTAAATCATAAAGAGGTTTTTCGAACAGCAGTGAACTACAACAACAAAAATTCAGTAACAGCAATTGAACTCGTACCCTGCCATATTTGAAGCGCAGAGTCAGCGCTCCTTAACCAACTGATCCAAAGCCATACTTGACTTTTATATTCACACATTTTTGTGGAGTTTTGTTAATTTACTGTCAAACTTTTATTAACAAATTCACCTGCTGTGTTTATATTACAACTAAATCATAAACCAGTTGGAGAATAATTGAATTAATTAATCATATTTTTTATTTTTATTTGTTAAATTTCAATATTATTCTGTTTGTGGAGGCATTATTTGTTGCATGATTTATATATTCTTTCTTATGTATAGAACCTACCTAATCTAGAAACGTAATTAAAATTTTATAAACATAATACTTTAATTTATTAAAATACTAAAATTTTAGTTTTACTACATCTATAAAACGGATTTAACTTAATTTGAGTATTAAAACTGCACAATTCTTTTAGTAGTGAAATTCATATAAATAATTAAAGTAGTAAAATTGTAATTTATTAAGATTATCTCAATCAAGCTACACATTACGTGCAGATGGTGACAAGATGAGTTTTTTTAGACATGTTTGAACCTCGTCTCTGCCTGGAATGAAAGTACAATGAATAGTACAATCTGAACTATGTGTTAATTTCTGAATTGTACTTGATAGATATAGCTTTCATACAAATAACTTATAATATAATATTATCTATGTTAACACATAAGATTTCGTTCGCTTTAGACTTCTCAGTTCATGTGTAATATCCAGCAGTTGAATAGCTTCTAGATTGATAGGATTTAGTAATCATTTTTCATGCCTAACAGCTACTTCTTGTATGGTTTCTCTAACAGTTATAACTCTCAAATCTTTATGTATTTATTGGTTTGTTACATATCGATAAGCATTTACAATCACCCGTAAACATTTGTTTTGACTTCGCTGTATGATATCTCCGGCCGATGGTTTCGTACAGACAAAGATTCTAAGTAGAATAGAACCAATGTTGTTAACAGATTACCTGAAAAAACATCTTCAGCCGCCTTTATCATCTTAATAAGAGGAGTTTATCTCAGCTTACAAAATGTCATCACTGCTAAATTCCGTCACATTCCTTGTGAACACTTAGATTTGCTGTGAGCGAAAAGTTAGATTCTACGCAGAGACCTCCTTTTACTGACTCATAACATGACTCAGTACAGTAAATACTGACTTTATATTCGTCAAGAGAAATGTCTTATGGTTAGGAGAATCTGAGAATCCCAGTGCTGCACTCTAATTGGAAGCGAAATGGCTTATGATTACGAAGATTGGACGATCCCAGTAATGTAATGCAATGATCCTAGTAATATACATATAGGGTCCCAATTAGAGTGCATTACTGGGTTCGTCCAATGATAGCTTTAATAAATGTGTTGTACGAAGATCATTTCTTCGCCTGCGTAACACGGTCGTAATAGTACAAATCAATTATTCACTTAATAAATTCCTCTCGGCTATATTTTCAAATTTTTTATTTTTGTTTATAAACCTAGAAGTTTGTTTTTTATTGAATAAATTTTTAAACTATACTATTTTAATAAAATACGTAGTATGATTTTAATCATGACGAAAGATCTAATTCGTAATACAAATACATATAAATACATAAAAAGAATGTATTCAGAATTAAACCGAAAGGCGAAAGTAAAAACAATATTGTTGCCGGAAAACTTCCAGCTCGAACCCTTGATCTTAATATATACTAAGTATACTACATTAATATACTATCACAGCATTGAGCGGACTACTTTTCAAAGGAATAGCTAGCACAGTACCTTAAAATATTAGTATAGTCCATTTTATTAAGAAAGGCTACTAGGAAAATAGATGAAACCACTTTTTTTGAATGTAATGTGTTATTGCCTCACTGTCTTTTATTGACATTCACTATACTTACACTATACTCATATGATTGCTTAGCATATGTTATCGATTTGATAATATATTTTGGTGAATTTCAATGTTCTGAGCAACTTTTTCTACTAAATTATATGTCGACATAACTTCAAATTTGTAATCATATATATAATGTAAAATAATAGTTTATTTTTTCGTTTGTAGGCAATTTATTGAAAAGGTATAGGATAGCAGAACTCAATATCGACTAAAAAAAAAGCCAAAATTGCATATGTTTGTCTCCAATAACAAGATCCAAGTGGTTGTTCTTTGGTACCAAATATTGCATTAAAAAAGTATTAAATGCAAAAATACTTATTTGTATTTAGTTGGATCGAAATATCCCTACTCATAGATCATAATGGTTTTAAGTACCACATAACATACTTGCCGCAGCTTACATACTTATCGTGTGTGTACCGTGCTGTAGCAGGTTTAAGTACCGCATACCCTTTAGTATCACAATAATGTTAGTGTGCTTTAACTTTGCAAAGTATTTATATTTCATATGTGAATAAAGTACTTTTAAAATGCGACAGATGTTGATAATATTCACATATTAGCACAATGAGAATATTTGGTAGTTGTTTAGTTTGCCCACCTCTGACGTAGGCAGATAAAAAGTCAACAAAAGTATTTTGTAAATAAAAATTTATTTTTTTTTAAATACGAATGAAAGCTAATATTATACGTAATATACAATTTTTACTAATGTTTTTAAAATATCTTGCAATAAAACATTATGTGATATTTGTGAAGATAATTTTCATTCATATTTTTATAAAATATTAAATAAATTATTGACATCTTTTCCGGTTATTTTAGTCTATAATTTCGTACGTTTTCTATATAAACGCCTATAATAGTACTTAGCTCTAGGTTACTGATTAGAAATGATGATATAAATTTGTAAAAGATCTGCAGACCACAAAGCAGTAATGAACTAAATTAATGCAGGTGTTCATTAAAATGATTGACTTTATATTAATTATGAAATTGCTGGAGATGTTTGAAAATAGTTAAACGGAAACATAAGGAAAGGTAAGGGATTAAACTCAAATAATTATAATTGTTACACATTGTATAGATACACATTTATTGTTTTTACTGATTAAGCTACAATAGATTAAGCTATCATTGCTTTAAATAGGAAGCAGGTGTTTGTAACTCAGGTGTTCCAGATTATTTGCCTACTTATCGATATTTTTGATAATAAAAGAGGAATGCAACAGATTCTTAACAAAAGTACGAATACGCTTAAATAATATATTCTTAAAATATTTTCCATTAAAAGAATAACGAACCTTAAAAAAAAGTATTTAGTAAATTTTCGAAAAATGAGATTAGATAAATATATACTTTAATTAATAAGTTTTAACAAGTATTAATGTTTTATTAGCAATCATTTTGCATTTCAGTTGATTTCCGTCCGTTTATATTGCCATTTGATTGAGAACTACTCATATGAAAATGCAAAACTCGTATAAATTATATTTTGCATTAGTTTTGCTCCTGGGAAGTTTACCAGGTATACACGAATAAATTTAAATAAAAATAAATATATAGTAACAATATGTAAACATGAAGTGTAAAAAAAATTATGTTACAAACTTATATAGTTTATAGTTTAATTCAAAATGTTCATATAAAAAACGTACAAGTGAAATAATATCAACGCATTTTGAAAACGAACTCGATTGAGATTAATGGAGGAGTTAACTGAGTTTAATTGCAAAAAAAATAAGAAAAAGCATTAATAACATTAGAGAATTGAAATAAGTTATAGTTTTTTAAAGTCCATGGAATGGTTTGTGTACTTCTATTATATTATTGAACGTAATGACTGATTTACGAAAACTTGTAGTTCATTGATGTCGATAGCCGCAGCATTCCAATCAGTCATTCGTAAATCAGTCAAAACGAAAATTGTTAAGTATTTTGGTCAAATATAATTCCAATTGAACGTTTATGGTCTTTAACTCAACAAAGACCTATATGAACCGAAATCAAAAAACGCAAATGGGACTGGGTCGGTCACACTTTGCGTAGACCGACTTTTAATACGACAAAAATGGCGATTGAGTGGAACCCGATAGTTAGCAGAAGAAGGGGTAGACCTGCACATACTGGAGAAGGCAAATTGTTGGAGAGAGTTGAAGCTACTAGCCAACAATCGTACCGAGTGGAAGATCTTTGTTGCGACCCTATGCTCCTCCTAGGAGTTAAAGAATTCAATATATGTTACATATTATTGTATATTATATACTATTATATTATATATTATTATATATATTATTATATTTATTGTAATATATATTATTGAATGTTAAGAGATAACATTTAGATTAATCCGAAGTTACTAATCAGTGGACACCAAATTTTTTTTAAATTTTCTTAGAACCTATGTTAAATAGTCATTTTCAGGGAAAATCTGATATTGTTGTTTTCAATGTAAATTAAAAATTTAAGAGAAAATGAGAAGTTTTGTAATAATTTTGGTTCCAGTGACTAGGCTTTCTGTGTTTCATCGTGTTTGTGAAATAGGGTTTTTCGAATATCCACACAAAAATGATTTACGTTTGAATTTAGTCACAATCAAAACGTATCAAAAATGTAACAATAGTACAAAATTGATCATTGTGCTATGAGTATCTGTATAACAAGCCTTTTGATCCTGATCACATATTTATGTAAAGCCAAACACACTCGAACATAGTTAGGACTTGGTATCAAATCGCCGTTTGTTACGGTAGCCCACACACCTTATGACTTATGACTAAAGATAATTCATGAAATTAATAAAATTCACTATAAGAAGTGGTTGTTTTTGAGTCCGGACGAAATGTTAATGTCCGGATTAGCGAATGGATTAGGATTAGTGATGTCCGGATTTATTTAAGTTTTATATAATTTTTTTACTTTTATATATCCTATTTATACTTACACAAATTTTCATATAAATTTATAATTTAATAATATATTTACTATTTTATAAATTATATATGTATATGTTATCCGACAGATATGTTTTATAATGCCATATTATTTTTATATAAGATTTACTAAATTTATAAAGTTAATTTGTTAAGCATAAATTAACTAAAAATTTTTATATTAATTTATGAGCGGGATTTTTAAGATATTTTCAGGTGTTTCAACCATCTTCGATAATCATCTTCAGGGAAACTAATAAACATGTAAATATACATGTAAAGCGGGAAAAATAATAAATACAATAATACAGTAATAAATACAATAATAATAATAACAACAACAAAAACAAAAATGAATACAAATTATAATATACATACACAATTACATTATTACTTAATTGATTTTTAAATGTTACTCTATAATATCTTAGATTAAAGATTTAACAAAAGAAAAAAATGATTTTAATGTTAATTTTTAATTTTATGTTAAAAAAATATATATAATTGTTGAGTCATCTAAATTTGTATTCCTATATTTTTGATAGCTTAGTTATATATATCAAAACAAAATAAAAATAGAGTAATAAATAGAATTTTATGTAATAGAAACATTAACTTCTATATATTTGATAGTCTCTTTCTGATGTTGAAAATAAAGTAAATTAAGGAACATCAACTTAGCATTTTGAATAGAGTTTTAGATTCAAAGTAATCAAAATACTGCCGTCTTAATAAAATGTTTTGTGTTGAAGACATTAACTATATATTTTACAATATGATACACAATTTATTTGGAATACTAAATACGACCTGTATTTATATCTTATTACAGATAGTAAAACAGTTTATTGGGCATGTGAAACCAATGATGATTGCTCTGCAGATGGTGCAACATGTTTGGAAGAAAGTAAATCCTGTAGTTGCGATGAATTTGATTCTGTATTTTCTAGTGACTTTTCAAAATGTCTGAAGACGTCGCTGTTTGGTGACACTTGCGAAGAAACTATTCAATGCAATCTTATGCCATCTGGAGCCAATTGTAAATCAGGGGTCTGCGATTGCGCCGATGGGCTCTCATATGTTCGTGGACGATGTAGGCCAGTAAATGGTCTAGGTCAATATTGTGATTCGGTAAACTATAATATATTATATTATTCGTAAACTATAATTCGTATTTTATAATTTTAATTATATTTTATAAAAAGGATTTAGATTGTTATTTTGCATACGATCGAGAGTCTATTAAATGTGAAAATAACAATTGTGCATGCGCTGATGGGTATTATCAAAGATATGGAAATATTTGCCGTCGCAAATCAATGGGTAATTTTTCTTTTCTAATTTAGTTCAAATCTAAAATTAAGCTTTTAATTTTCAGAAATCGACGACGCATGTGTTGTTGACACCGACTGTGATGAGTTAGGACCAAATATTAAGTGTACGAATCTAATGTGCCAATTGCCAAATGATATAGAAGAAACCTCTTTTGAAAGCTTAAAGGATGAAACTATAAAAGACGACTCTCAAACATCAAAGAACTTAAAAACAGAAAAATATGAAAGTGAAGATACAGTAAAAAATGGAAATAGTATATTTACTGACACTGAAACTGAAACAGAATCTTTATCAAACAATAATAAATCCCGAGAAATCGCAGTGCAAACTAGTATCGAAAATTATGAACTCAGACTTTTAAATCCTCAATTAAAAAATGTTGGTACTGTGACAAGATCTACAAGTACCAGTAGCAAAAAACAAAGTTACAAACGACGCAATATACTTTTTTATAAAAACGATGATGAGGAAAAAACCTTATCAACACTTTCTAACACTGATGATGATATTGTTGGGAAAAAATGTATGTATTGCTATCAGAAATATTCTTTTAGATATTTATTTATTTATATTTTATATTTAGATGGAAGCTTATGTACAGACAACGGAAAAGCGTGTGATGGACTTTCACATTCTATCTGCTCAAATGAGTTATGTCTTTGTAAGTTGGGTTACTATCCCAAAAATGGGAGATGCATTGCTGGTAAGTTGAATCAAACAGTGAATTAATTTTTACATTTAAAACTACATTAAAGGCTTTTAAATTCATTGACTTCATTCATTCACTTCAAAACCACACAAAATTTAATTAATTCCAAGTATTCAGATTTTTTAGTATTGAATATTAAAACGCATTTTCATAAATTTACAAATTTGAAGTATCACTTGGTGTCTCTCGATTTTTGTCAATCTCTGTCTTGTTCCCTTTTTAAATTTCGTAAATACTAGCTCTTAAATACCACTCCTCATAAAGTAACCGGTAACGATCGCAGTCCTTATGAATATTACAAAAATGTGCCACCTGGTTTTCGAAACGAATTGCTTTCGCTATATAATGTTATAATTATTATCCGTGTTAAACTATGTTTCCTTAAACCGATAATTCAACCATTGTTTAAAAAAGAAGATCCTAAAGTAGCTATCGACTAGTTGGATTGACCTCAATCATATTTTAAACGAATACCAAGCAAGATTTCGTAGAAATTACGCAACTGTCGGCAACATTTTTAACCTCACCTCTATAATACACTTAAAAAAAGGTATCACTGAAAAGCGTGGATTTGTATTTTCATTTGATACTATATGAGTTCATCTGGGTCCCCTCTTATAGAGATATTTTCGGCAATTGCAGAGCAGACGAACTAGCCAGAAGGGGTGCGGAACACCTTAGTAATCTGGGCATATCGTTAACATCATGCAAGTTCTTAATGACTTCTTTCTGTGCTGAAATTTTTAATAAAAGAGGGGAAAACTTAACGATATGCAGGCATTTGTATGCAATCTGGCTACTTTCCACTAAAAGGAAATCCCTTATTCTCATTGAGATGACTAGTAGAGATGTTCGTCTTATGATAGGTTTACTTGCAGGTCAATGCAAACTAGGGAACCATGCTAGAAGATTGAATCTCGCTTTCGATCATATCTGTCGCAGCTGTGGGGAAGACGGTGAGAGTGCCACTCAGCTCATACACGGCAGCTACTCAACTTTTTAGGAGCCCCTTTCTTTAGAATATTGAACAATTACAAGACCTCCCACTAAACAGTATTTTGAGCTTCGCCAAAGGTTTTAAGTGGTCTTAAACCCTGAGTTTTCCTTTCTATACGGTAACGTAATGACCCAAAAGGCCTAAGGGGAACCCCTAATGGTCGTTCACCTAACCTACTATAGGAGTTCGTTTTTTTAAGTAACTACTTTAGGTTTATCTCACAATTTTGCAACCACATTAATAAAATTATACTGAATACCAGCTGTCGCGCATGGAACGATAATTTTTCAGTCATTCTTCGCTTGCTCTGCCTAGCATTCTTCTCCATACAGGAACTTAAATCTGCATGACTCTTTACTGAGTGGAGAATCTATCGGTTCAACTTACATAAAAGTGCCTTTATATGCCGACGGTGTGGCACTGCTTGCTGACTCACCAGAACTATTGCAAAGTATGATAGATGATCTGATTATGTATACTTCACAATGTGGCCTTATCGCTCACCTATATAAGTTTATGATTCACTTTTTAGAAAATATTCTAAATTAAACAAGACATTGTCATGAAGATCGAAGACAGACAGATAGAAATAGCAATGGAATATATATATACTTGGGATACAAATTACTCATAACCTCTCAGATAACAAAGATTAAGAGTGCAATTTACTCCACTTGACTTAAATGCTTGTAAAATAACTTCTAACATAAGTTTACTATAAAAACACTCAGCACATGTCGAGTATACTTCGCATATATATAGGTAGTCTTTTTAAATAGAACGCTAGATTATTGGATTTAAAACATTATTAGGACCAACTGGAAAAAATGAATCCACATTAATTTTAATCTCTTTATTTACAATAATTCTTTTTAATAGTTTTATAGGATTATTCCTATATATTTTTATTAGAACTAGTCATTTAACATTAGATTTATCTTAACCAAGTTCGACTTATATAGAGCATAGATGTATTTTTCCAAAAATAAGTGGTAACAATACTAATAACCTACACAAATTTCTAAAGCGTTTTACTGTAGAAGGGTAATTGAAGAATTTTCATAAAAATATAATGTCTATAATGCCCATCTGACACAAATTTGCAGTGCCAATTTAAATTTAAGTAAAATATTTTAATTTTTGTAAGTGTTAATTAAACTCTTTTGAACCAAAAACAAAAAAATAAACAAACTATTCGAATATGAATAAAACTTCTCGAATAGTTCAAATTATTCGAGATAAATTCAGATATTCGAAAAATTCGAGTACGAACAGCACTACAATATAACTATATGCTATGCTTTTAGAGCTTGGAGAGATAGCGGAGAGCTCTACAGAATGCGAACATACTTTCCATGATATATCTAGAAAATGTATTTGCCAAAAGAATTACTTTTACGAGCGTAGTTTACGAGCATGCAGAAAACGTAAGTTAATGTGATCTCTTTTTTTAGAAAGACCAACAATTCTTTTTTTAGCAATCCAATATCACTTATCATGCACATCAAACAGTCAATGCAGTCCGTTTGGCGCCGCTTTTTGCAGCTCCGAGATACCACGGCGTTGCACCTGTGTGGAATTTGCATCGTATGATGAATTGCGTCAAATGTGTCTATATAATGAAGGTTTAGGTGCAAATTGTGACACAAATGATGCCTGTCCGGTTGAAAATTCAGAATGCGTTAACCATTACTGTGTCTGCAAAGAAAACTTTTTCGAAAAAAATGACGCTTGTGTGGCAGGTAAATATTGTATTAAAGTTTAATTATACTCGTAAATGAATCAAGATCTCGCGTTAACAAGTTATTTCTAAAAATAAGTGAAATTTAAATTCGTTATAAATGTTTAAAAATATTTATAAATAGCGGCATTGTGTATGACGCATAAAGTAATTATAAAGTAATAAAGTCTTTCTTTATTAATACATACAAAAAGTGTTGTTCAAAAGTAGTTTTTATGTTAACTTAAAAAATGCTAATCTTTAATCATTCATTTGCAGCGAAAAGGGGGAAGGTTTCGCAATATTTGCTTGGTCAAGTTTTGTACATACCAACACACTCCAATGGTACATAAGACAACATCGTTGTTGTTGTATGTTAAATTTATTAGTTTTTGCAATTACATTTTCAATTCAACCAACACACTTCAATGGTACATAAGACAACATCGTTGTTGTTGCATGTTAAATTTATTATATATGATGTATATAGTTTTTGCAATAACATTTTTGCATCTTTTCGTCTAATGCTTTTCAATTCAACCAACACACTTCAATGGTACATAAGACAACATCGTTGTTGTTGTATGTTAAATTTATTAGTTTTTGCAATTACATTTTTGCATCTTGTCGTTTAATGCTTTTCAATTCAACCAACACACTTCAATGGTACATAAGACAACATCGTTGTTGTTGTATGTTAAATTTATTATATATGATGTATATAGTTTTTGCAATAACATTTCTGCTTCTTGTCGTTTAATACTCTTCAATTTAACCAACTTTCGCTGTAACTTGCGCATGCGACGTAAATATAATTGCATTTTTATTTATTTCCGCAAATGATTTTCTAATTTTTTAAAAGTACTATAGGTAATCGCATTCACAGCTTTTACGAAAGACACAATGCGTTAATTTTCATTATTGCAAGTCAGCGCTATGATAGCGATATTTATTATCAGTTAATAAATATGATAAAACTTTTGGATTGGTGGGTAGTCGCGGATTAAAAATGTAATTCGACGTACGTAAAAAACATATAGTGGGAAAGTGTAGATTAGTTTAGCAAGAGGTATTATTATTAAAACTAATAATAATAATAGAAACGAATATACTCTGTATAATATTTAAACCTGTACACACGATTGTATAAACATTTCTATGTTTAATATTGTAAAGTGTAGTAAAACAATTTTTTTTCAAAATTATTATAGGAATTGGTGCAAAGTGTGACACTGATGAGAATTGTGTAGTGGAAAACGCAACCTGTAAAGATCATGAAACTGTTAGTCACCGTAACGAAGAAGGTCAAAAATCATGTCAATGCGTAAAGGGATATGTGCATTTCAAAGATGAGTGCCTTAAAGAAGGTAATTGTTTAATTAAAATACAAGTAGATGAAATCATATAATTTTTATTTTTTATTGTTTACTTATCGATTATTATTATTTTTTTTTTGTTTTTTGTCAAATGCAGTTGAAGAAATTGAAGAGCCATGTGTTGCAAATGAGCAGTGCACACCTTTGTTAGCAACTTGTATTGATAAGAAATGCAGTTGTACCGCTGAACAACACTTTAAATATGGACAGTGTGAAAACAGAAAAGGTAATATTAAAATAATCACACCACTATATAACAAATTTATCTATTTATATATATGTGTATATATATATTGATAAAATTATACAATTTTATATTTTAATATGCATTTTTTTTTTTTTGTAATTACCGCGTTACCACGTATTACTATTGCTGATAATTTTTTTATTCTTCGGTTAAACATCGGTTTATTATTATTATTGTGAAATAAAAAAGGGAGTAAGTAAATTAACAACAAAACTTTAATTAAATTTAAAACTTATTCTTTAAAAAAATAAGTCTGGCACTTGCAGTCTACAACGGACTATAAACTAATTAAGAAATTCGAATATTTCTTAAGACCACTGATGATAAGTGCTTCGCAATACTCGAAACAGCGTTGTATGATCAGCCAAATTTCAAAAAAATAACTAAATTTTTGAGTTTGTCTTTCTTTGCTATTCGAAACCCTCTAAAAAATAAAAAATAAAAAAAAAAACTAAAATAAGAGAGCAAGTTTTACTTATTATTATATTATTAAAACTATTGCCGTGGAATCGCCTAACAATAATTTTTAATAAATAAATTTTACTCTTCCACTTTTTCTGGCAAGCAGAAATCACATCAACTGCTTTGGCAGTTTACAACTTTACCGAGAAAGAATTAAAAAGCGGCGTACCTAGTTATCGATCCAAGTATATCAATACTCCTAATATATTTGACAATACATTTTAAGAGGGTTTATTTTATAAGTAATTGTGTTTATTCTAAATATTTTGTTGTTTGTTTATTCTGTTCATTTTATTCTAATATACTATACTTATTTACTTATTTATACGCTTAGGTATTGGAGAATCATGTTCCAGAGCTGGACAGTGCTTTATTGAAAAAGATTCGGAAAACGTTGAATGCCGTAACTCAATTTGCCAGTGTAAAGTTGGTTTTCAAAGTGATTTAGAACAAAAGTCATGCATACGTGTGCTGCCTAACAAAAAAAGTAAGAAACACTCTATTTTCTATCCAATGATATATTTGTTTATATTTTTTTTTATATCATTTCAGATTCTTCCTCAAGACCAAGTGCTCTTAAAATAATAACGTTTTTATTGATTGGATCAGCATTCCTAATAACATGTGCCGCTATTAAGCAAGCCTATTACTAAGATACCAATGGTAGTGGCATCATTATTATTATTAACTTTTAAAATAATAGCTTAAGTCAATTCAGTTTTTAATATACAAAAATACGAATAGTATATAAGATCATTAATAATTTCAAATAATATATTTTTTAATATATTATTACAGATATATATAAAACACTATTTTGACTTTTTAAAATTAAGTTACACAAAATTTAAAAATGTACATAAAATGCATTACTTGGAAATAAGTTTATAAAAAAAACTATTTGTATATATTATATTTATAATACCTAATAAATTTAAAATAAAAAAATAACTAAATAACTTTGTGCAAAACTTTGGAATTTTTTTATTAAGTTTTTATACAAACAAATCTTTTCTGAAAAAATATTTCATAATATAGTGAAAATAATTATTAATTTTCTTCAATTTCAACAATTTAGTGCAATATTATTAAAGGAAGACTTAATATTATCATTGAAGATAGAACACACTGATGCCCAGCCACTTCGCTTTTTTAGTTCAAGTGCTTAAAATCTGTTCATAATTTTTGATATTTCCACAAATATTTAGTACAATCCATACTGAGAGATGAAATGATCCCACTTCAACTCAATAACAAGAAAGTTTATATATCCGAAAACTATAAAAAAACTTAATTTGGTATACTGACTAATTTGTACAAAAATATAGCACAGAGCTTAGAGCATGCCATCTAAAAAATTGTCTTGCTGAATGATTTGGTAAGTTCTGAGGAGTCTTTATTACTTGTTAAAGTTGGGAGCGAGAACGAAATGTTGGTTTCAGGATTGCCCATATCTAACTTGGTTAAAATAACTCTCTTCAATGCCTTCACTAAGGTACAGATAAGAAAAAATATATATAAAGGCATAATAAAGCTATTTGAATGACCATAGAACTGCAGACTTAGAAAGCAAGAAAAAAACTTTCAGAATGTTACACTGTAACAGCACAAAAGAGCAATCATTGTCGCAGTGATCCGCTCCGTTGGGAGATAGTACCCCGTTTATTCCTACACTGTAACACTGAGCTGCAATCATGAATTCTCATACAATGTTATAACACTTAACATTTGAGATTTTTCACTGCGCTTTCTATTGTTACAAGTTATAAAATTTTTATTGATAATTTCCTTGATCGCTGAGCAGGATACAGGATTGCGGGAGCATCAACATATAAGATAAAGATATAGTATAAGATATGATATAAGATATGATATGATATGATATAAGACTTTATGATAAACAACAAATTTAATCCATCATTCAAACTGTAAGTTTACCTATTTGGATCACTGATTTTTACAATACTATTAACATCCACTGCATTTATAGATTATCAAATTAATAGCGACAATGATCAACGTTATTGCGAAACACATTTAATATCTAATAATTATCCTCTCACCACTCTGTAAATATGCTTAATTATTTTTAATATTTCCAAGTTGTATTTATGAGAAAAAAAAATAGTTAATAAATCAATTAATTTAATTTATTTTATTTTATTAGAACAATACGAGTTTTGTGACCAATCCTGTGACTAAGCTGAAACCTTGAAATCTCTTGGATCAAAGTCACATACGAGTACTGTATCCGATTTCTGACAATTCCATTGTATAAGAGACGTTTAAATTTAACGATAATAGTGTTACCACAAAATCTATTTTTATACTTTATGATGCCTCTAATAACTTTTTTATGCTTCGTAATTGGATCTTAAATTTACTACAAAACGTTTTGAGTTTTCAATCATAACCAAGTTTTATAAAGGCTTCATAGTTCTTTCAGCACTTCGTAGACAAAAGATTGGTGGTGTAGATTAATGTACCATCATAATATAGTTTTAAATTATATTTATTTAAAAAAAATTTTCTCGTATCTATTTTATAAACAAGATTAAAGAAAAATTTATTAATTATATTATATATATACCATAATTTAGAACAAAATTTTTTCTGAATGATAAATTCAGTTAAAATAAGTATATTATTATGATCAATTTTTTAAAAGGGACGTAATATTGATATATATTTTATATTTTAAATTTATATCCTAGAAATATGGCTATAGATTTATTACTTATAAAATATTTTGTATTTATTTCATAATATTTATTAACATAAGTTTGTATACATAAGATTTTTTATTTTATTTTAATTTTATATTTTTGCATCTATTATACCTCTGATTGTTCTGGCTTATTTATAGACGAATGCTGGTTATTACCGTCGGGTGCACTCAGAGGCTACAAGAAAAAATAAAATATTTAACAAAACTTATCAGAAACCTATTAAACCTACTAATATATAACTTCATAAATACTATATAGCAAACAACAAAACGCACAAAAAGATTATTTTAATATATATATATTAACATATAATTAATAAAAAGTCGACAAAAAGTTTAACTTGACTTATTTTTAATGTATATAAGGCGATTATTTGAGCACTTCCCTTTATCGAAGTTAATTGTACATATATAATATATATATATATAGTTATATTAATGATCAAGTATAATACAGGTAATTTTCATAAACATTTTGTAATGGATAGTTTTTAATATATCAAATAATAATTATTATTGGTACGATCATTTAAGAAATGTAAAAGAAAAAAATTTCCTAAGAATTAACACATATAGAACAGTAAATAAAAATTATCTTGTTATTTCCATTTCCATTAAGTTCTTCAAGTGATTAGTCATTCCCTCCAAGACCACGTCAAATATTTTTATGTCAATTGTTAAATAAACACTACCCTCTTAATAAATTGCAATAATGGTTAGGGTCTGTTGCAGTTATATACTGTCATGTTCTGAAAAAATCACCTGAATATGCCACATTATCTTAAAATTATCTGAAGATTGCTTTAATATTTTCGAAATTTTTTTATAACTTGTGTTTACACTCATATAAGTACACCCGAAACTAAATTAAGTTTAACAAAATGATCCGAATATCCCATATTGCTTCAAAACTATCGGAACATTGCTTTTAAATTTTCTTAATAACTTTTGCTTATACACAAAACTTAAAATAATTACACCCGAAAATATATCAAGAGTCTTATCTCGAAAGCGAACAAAAAGGAATTAACATCCACTAATTCAGTATTAGTATCCTATTCGGCTCGAGAAACATGCAATAAAATGAAACGATTTAATCGACAGACATCACATTCAGAAGAAATCAAGAAAATATCTGAATTATTTTACAGTGGCAAAGAAATGGTACAGGGAAAATAGCAATAATAACACTGCTGTACGTAAATTTTCAAACTAAGGACACTGACATTTTAAAAAATTAATTGAAATTAAAAACAAGATATAACAATCCTAAAAGGCAATAAAAACTTCTCTTTTCAAATTGCTCAAAAGTACATTTTTTCTTTTTCTTTTTCTTTAATATTAAATCAATGTTTATTCAAATTGAGCTTCAGGCCCAATACTTCTCCTTCTTTCTTCTTTTTGTCTGTCGCTTTTTAAGCTTTGATCTTAAGAAGTGCTGCAATGCTGCATCGTTGGTATCGTTATCTAGCTAGTTTCCTGAGCAATTTTTTTCACTTGAAAAATACACGAAATCCGAATAATTTTCAGTATCCACTTTCTTCGCCTATTTTCGGGTTTGGGTACAATGGTTTACCGACTGAGTATCGTGGTCCCGTCCTGCCTTTTAAACAAAAAAATGTACTTTGGTTTCAAGACCGCTTTCTGCCCTATTTAGGTCAGATATATAATATTTGCGCTCATATATATTCAATATTTGTTACTATACTCACTAATATATTGGCAGTAACAGTTACAAAATCCTAACACTAATCAAGCAAAATCAAAATGCCATCTTGTTAAATAATGAGGAATCGTTACATATGTACTTTCTTGGATAGCCGAATTCTAGAAAGATGCGAGCATTATACTCTAAAGTCTATTCAAAATCATACAATTTGAAGATAAGGCAATCAATAAAATAAGGCAAGTAAAATCGTAAAATTAACTACCAGCTTACCAGTTTAGCGGTAACGCCTAATAAAGTCATGTTGGTGAGTGGAAGACAAGATTAATAAGACAATATTCTCTTTTACGATTTTATAGAATTTTATTCTTTTTTTTTTTTATTTATTATTATCCCTTTTTTATTTTGATTAATTTTTTAATCAATTTTCAAATCATAAATTATAATTTTTACTGTTGTTGCTATCCAAGATTCTTCTTTATTGTAAAAGGTGCTACGACAGATCCTAAAACACATGCCACAAAATATTTTTAAATACCGTCCATTTCTTTATCCTACTTAAAGGATATCTGTTGTGAAAAGTGAATGGATAATAATGATGAAAAAAGATTTCTTTAACTTGTCATCGAATAAATTCCATCACTTTGCCCTTTTGAGATTTCAATAGGTTTCCATATCAGCTTCAATGTAAACCTGAAGGAGCAGTATCGTGGTATTCATGAAAATACGAACAGAATTAAATACTAGACCAACAATTTTATTGAAAGCGGCAAATAAGAAAAGGCAAGCTAGGGTAGTCTTGATACTTAACTCCTTCGTCTTTTCTATTAGAAACATTAAAACTTTAAAAACCTTGATTGACACTCAGATGATTCAAAGTAATATATGAGCAAATAGAAAATATCACGGCGTGCTGGGCGATACATAAATGATAGGAATTTTGATGTTTCCTAAATTATTATCTCCAATTATGTGCCTATATGCGTCACTTGATAGAGAGGTTGGTAAACTTGCGCCTTCTTATACTTAAGTGAAGGGTAGGCGTAATAAAATATGAGGTACGATTAGACATCTATTCTACATTGGATACTATTAATACTATTAATTGGACATTAACGTTTTAAACGTTGCGATTTCGTAAAATTTGAGAATATATTTGGTATTGATATTTTGTTTAGTGATTATAAGTGTTAGCGTGGAAATATTACAATTTAATGAGCTCAAAATGCTGTGAGAAGTCTAACTGATAAAATATTGCTTTTATTAACTCTATAGGATACAGTACATTACAATGAATGGTGTGAATTTTGAGTGTCTGAGGACGGTGAATGGCAGCGGTTGACTTAAAACTATTAAAAATATGAGTGTGGTTAAAGTAGCCAGGGAAGTGAGTTAATTTTAGGCAATAACGCACCTCGAAATACAAAAAAATTTATTTAAATTTAAAACTATAGAAACCAGAATAGTGATAGTTGTGATACCAGTGATTCTAGCAATAGCGTCTAACAGACGTAATATTTCTGATTACTTGGGAACCTTAGATGAGACAATGCCAATCTACAATTATTCACGAAGTTACTATCGTAAGAAAATAAATATATGGTTGTAGAAATATTATAAAACAGCTCGATTAGATCGTGTAATAATAGTGTAAGGTGCAGATAACTTTCTAAAGAATTCAAAATTTTGTTTTATTCAAAACAGTTGACTTGTTATAAAATTAAATCAATAGTATTACCTAGTACCTATTACTAAATTGATAAAGTTTAAAGAAATTATATCAAGTCTAAATCTTCAGATAACACAATAAATTTGGCATAATCTTATTTAAATCAAAATAACACATACCTAAGTAGAAAAATATCTGTTGCTATTTTAATGACGAGTGAATCACCTAGTAGAATGATTAAAGGCAATTATTTACAAAAAAATTATTATTAACAAAACCGGTACAATAATTGGTATAGAGCTCTACATAGATAAATATTTTACCTACAATGAATGAAATTGTGGATAACTAATTTCGAATTATTTATAAGCTAATGCTTCTTATTTGAAGCAAATAAATATAACTGCACTATTCCCCTAGTGCATAAATTAAATCAATACTTAACACAATTTAATTCAATACAACACCTGTAATATAATTAATCCAAAATTCGAAAACATAATTCTAAATTGAAAATATATGACTTTGTCATTCTTATATATAATACAGAACAATAATAATCTTAAGCAGCAACAATTTTACATTAATAATATAAGTGAACTGTGTACAATAATATGAACAACACAAAACAACCATTACCTACCGATTTACTACTCACAATTCCAAGCTGATGTCCCACATTAGGATGCATTGGATTAACTGAAGTTGCAGCCAAAGAGCTACTTGCCGTAGATGATGGAGCAGCTATACCACTTCCAACGCAGTGAGGAGAATCAAGTAGTGTTGTGCTATGTGCTTGTTGAATAGTTCCAGTATAATATCCGCCATTAATTCCTGTTTATACATATTTTAAAGTATAACAGAATAATGGAATATTTCTGTTTTTTCTTTATACATATATGATCATATATCATTTTTATATATAAAAATCAACCGAAAATATATCTTCATATTTTTTAAGTAAATAAATTGGATTTGAAAATAAAAACACTTGTGTTTTTTAACATACGAGCATTTATAAAAATAGTCTTCTATAAACTATCAAATAGTTTATATTACAACTAATCTAAATTTTTATAATCTATCTATACATATATAGTATGTACATTTAAACTTTTGACTTAAAATAGTGCATCCCAACTTAATTTAATAACGTAAAGTTAATTTTAAAACTATTTTGATTTCAATGTCTTGTGAAGATTATAATCAATAAGAAAAACCATATCTTGAAATTACTGAAAACTGGCTATTTGCAAAATCAAATAAACTGAATAAGTTTCAGCGTTCAATAATACGTCTGTATAACTCTTTCTTATATAAGACTAAAGACTTAAAATCATTCGGTACCATTTTCACTTTCTATAGAAAAACAATATATCTTTTCAAAGTTTAATAATATTAACATAACAAGCTACCAGTAACTGCAGAGATATCGCGAGCAGTTGCAAGGAGTTAGATAGATAGGGTGCCTAAAACATACATTCGGAACATCTAAAAGATCTTGGCATTCCGCTGGCATCATTCAAAAAGTTATTAAGTACTTTCTGTACTGTATACATATGGTATGTGGAACATTTTAATACACGAAAAGAAGCTTCAAAAATTTGTAGACATCTTTACGCAAGTTGATTACAAAAAATATCGTTGATATACCACTTAAAGATGTCACTTTTATAGTAAATATTCTGACTGCAGGGTATCTGATGATTAGAAAACCTTACTAAGAGATTAAGAGGCTTGTCCCAGTTGTGAAAAAGACAAAGAAAACGCAATATATATTAAATATGTTAGGGCTTTTTTTCTAAAGGATCTTTGATGGCTATAGGATTACACCTTAAACAACATTTCTGACTTTCTTAAAAATTCGAAATGGTTTCAGAAAAACTTTCACCCTTTTCTCCTTATACTTTCTCTTGTTACATTTCATTAACAATTACAGTGTTACCGGTTTTTAGAGTTTAGCTCTATATGCGTGTCATTCGAAGGTTAACAAAAACCGCATTAAAGGTCTAAACAATAAAATTTATGAATATATAGAAATTAGAATGTAAAAATGTATGAAAAATAAACTTAAAATGTTAACTTAAACATAAGGTAATATAAAGTATTTAGAATCATTTCAATTTCATTTTAAATTCAATCTAATTTTTATATTATCCAGAAAAATTTTTAATGCCTAATTAATTGACAAATAATTTATGTTAGATAATGTTATATTATCCAATGATAATAATAACGTAATCTTTATCAGAACTTTGTTAGTTTTAAGCTATTATTTACATATAGATGTTCACATGAATTCTATATCTTTTATTTAAGATCCTACAAGTTTTAAATTTCGAACATAAATGGAGAAACACAGGCCTATTTTGATTGCATATTTATATAAATGCATATGTTTAAGTAATGAAACAAAAGTCTATTTTAATTGCATATATATATAAACACATGTTTAAATAGCTTGTTATAAAGTGAAAGTGGATGGCACAAAACCATTATCTAATTATTTCTAAAAAGAAATTATTTTTTTGGATTAAAATAAACAATTACTATGTATACAAAAAATTACATAATCGTATGGACCAAGCAAAAGAATTAATCATCATCTAATGTTTATTACCAATTATAACACTGACTTTCGTTTTCTTTTATAAATTTTCATAAAAAGCCATCCATATATAATAAATACATAAGCTATCTCAAGTGTTCTGTATTCTACTTTTTAAGTAGCTGTAAAATAAAGAACTGATGGTTAAATACTGTTTTTTAAACACGAAAATAATCGAAATAATTATAGGAATTAATTGCTTTGACCTACAAAATGTGTTCCACCTGTCACAGATTTAGATGGAAGAATGATAAAAATTTTTTTCTATAGTTGTGAAAATAAACCGATTTAAATTTAAACTATTTAGTTAAATAAACATATTAAATGCTTAATAAATTATTTACACTGTAAATGTTGAGATGTTATATATATATATATACCTATATATATGTTTAATTTTATTTATAATAAACAAACGTTCAACTAAAAACTTACGAATATTTTTACCTAACCTAATATTACCTAATATTTTTACCATAGATTTTTCTTATATACTTAAAATTCAAATATAAATATATAAATTCGTTAAATTATCTTATACATGAAAATCAGATTCGAACGCCATATCGTGTCTGTACAACTTCGAACGGATCAATCTTCTAGAGCCAAATGCTAGAACAAGCTTTGAACAACTGGAATATTTGAAACTTTACTTTTAATACATTCAAAAGAAAAACTCTCCATAAAGTAAACAAAATGAACCAAATAACTACTTTAAACAGTATGTGGCACAATGTTTAGACACGAATCTATGTAAAAATTTAAATTAAATTGCGATATTAAGAAACAGACAGCGAAATTTTCTTGAATTAAGTTAATTTCGAAAGTGTTCATACTACCGCAAATTAAAGAAATCGAATGTTAAAAATCAAATACTTCACACACCATTTGTATCTGAGAAATTTTAAAAGTTGATTATTATAACTATAAAGGATGGCATTAGCTTTAATGGATTTCAGATATGTGAATTATTATTTTTCACTCTATTTTAAATTAATAACAGTTACAATTTTTTCTCTATATTCAAATTTTAAAATTTAAACTACTTTCGAAATATTTTCCATTTTTATTAAAGTCAACTGTCATTGATATTTATTTATAAAAAAAGTCACTTTTTCGTTATCTCAACTTTATCTTTTCCTTAAAATTTATCTTACGCATAGTTGCTTTTGAAATGTCCCCTAATTTCAGACTTTATTTCAACGAAATTAATTTATATTCCTTAATTTCGTTCTAACTTTTAAACTGAATTTTGCGTGGAAAAAATAACTTCATTTCGCTGAAACGAAGATGGAATTAAGATTTTTGTGAAATTAAGATGTACCTAACATAATATTAATATTGTTGAAAAATAAATGCTGATTTTTACTAAATGAATTTGTGTCTAAGCATAGTGTCATACTTGTAACAAATTGTCTTATAATCAAACTTAATCTGATAAACTAGTATTAATATTAACTATAAAAATTTCAACATATTTATTTTTAAAAAACTAATTTAGTCTCAACAACCAGCCGATAAATAATATCCTTTGAATACAAAAACCTTAAACATTTTGAATATATATATATATACTCAATTG
The DNA here is from genome assembly GCF_002237135.1 of Teleopsis dalmanni. Lineage (NCBI taxonomy): Eukaryota > Metazoa > Arthropoda > Insecta > Diptera > Diopsidae > Teleopsis > Teleopsis dalmanni. Next base: position 161,129,383 of record NC_051847.1, on the reverse strand, counting down.
AACTATTGCTATTTTAAATATTTATACTAAAATTTTTTATATTATACTCCTATCAAAGTTCAAAAAAATATGTTAAAGAAATTAACAATTCCAAGTCATATTGAAGAGTTTTAAATATGCAAACAAGTGGAATACAGAACACCACTCATTATATATTAAACAAGTGATTTAATCTTTCTTAAGTCAATAATATCAAAAGTAACGCTATTTGTTTTGCATTTCTTATATATACACATATATTTTAGATATTTATTTTATGATTTATTAATTTCATTCAGCTTTCACAGTTATTAAAAATTATATATATAATATAAAATAACAGTTAATCTTATATCAAACTATATTCCGTTTGTTTTTGTGTTTATTTAGTTTGACTTCTAGATATTTTTATAGTGCTTATTTTACGTGGAGTGGTGTTTATGAGTGTTTATTTGCATGTGTAAGATTATGTTATTTTACGTAAATATAATGAACAAATTTGCACACAAAATGTTTTACAAGAACAAGTTCATTTACAAAGTTTAAAAAGTTTATATGTCGATCATACATATTAATTTTTAATAGTAACTAATTAATTTTTCTTTACGCTTAAATGAAAAATTATTAGATAAGAGATTAAAATATTAAAACGATATCCTATATGCAAAATGTGTTGATAATAGGTTCGCATTCTTTGTACAACAATAAAAATGTCTATATGTTATTGTGCGGCGTCTGTTTTATTTACGCATATGCATATGCATATACATATACAATTTTTAAGGTGAAAATAAACATAGATGTTTAGTTCATTTAATAAAATAACTACCTTCGGCTTTCTTTAAATTAAACGTAGTATTTTGTACACATATATCGATTTTTTTTCTGATTCAAGTAAAAATAAACGAAAGTCAGTATTAAAAACTTATTACATTTTTAAACATTATGACTTTTTAACACAAAAAAAAATAATTGTCATAAAAATTATAAGATTTTTAAACTGTTACAATATTTCATTTAAAGTTTGTATAAGACATGATTATTTCATTGTTTTAATAAAATGATAAATATACAAAAATACTACAGATTATTTTTAAAAAACAAAAAGAAATGTATATAAATTTTATATCCATTAATAAAATTTTTTTAAAGTGTTTTTGAATAATATAATGGTAATCATAAATTAAAATAATTCTTGTGTTGCAATTTTCGCATATAAATTTTATCAATCTTCAAAATTTAAAGATTTTACAAACATTTTATGTTAACTGAACTTGTATAAAATTATTTTCTTCTTTCTTTAAACAAAATTACCTCTACATCAAAAGTAAAGACTGAAGCAACCAACATCAGTCGTTTAGTTTCACCGTTATTAAGAACTGCTTTAGTTGTCTATTTGTCCAAATTAACATAAACAATTTATAATTTTTATGACAATATATCAACATATGAACTATGGGCTCTTGCACGCTAATCAAAATTTAGAATTTGGAAGATTCACAAACCGTAATTTATTTGCTTGAATTGTATATTTTCTAAAATGTATATGTCTGTCTTCTGTGTTTTAAGTTATAAAATTTAAACGTTAAATTTACTTAAAAAATTTAATGATTTTTTTCAAAGCAATATATATATTTTAACATCGCATTTCCAAATAATAAAAAAAAAATTAATAAATAATACAGAACATACATAATATATAAATTGAATGAAATATGTCAATGATATATTTAAAAATCTTTTTATTATATACAAACATTTTAAATGCAAAAAGAAGTAAATTTATTAAAACACAGAAGCAAAAAATTTTTGTTACTGAGGTTGTTTATGAAGTTTTATATTGAGCAATTGTGTATGCGTAAGAATTTAAAATTAAAAAAATAGCCGACTAAATGTGGTTTATCAATTAAAATTTAACTCATACTGTGAGCCAAACTTTTGATATAAACGAATTAAGCTCATATACACATATATCTGTTTATATATAAATATAAAAGTTTACGTATAAATGAGAATATGGGGAACAATTATACATTTTTTTATTAACCACTTTTTGTTTTTATATTTACTTTATTTTTACTCAAGTTAAGAACTATTCTATTTTAAATTTTTCTTAATTTAAATGTTTGCTTTTGTTACCTAATAGTATTGTAATTTTTTTAAGTATTATTGTTATTGGGTTATGCTTATTCTTAAATTATTTTCTTTGAATAATTCATTTTTCTTGGTTTGATATTATTTGTAGTTTACCTTCTGAATAAACAGCTGCAGCTGCTGCTGCTGCTACAGCTGAGGCTGGGGTTCTCATGAAGTATTCCTTATTCACACAATTTCTTAAAACGTCTGGAATATTGCCTACAATTGCCCGTCTAATTTCAGTGGCAGCCATTTCTCTCAATTCCGTTGCGGATGCGTCACTAAAAAAGGCTGCATGTGGTGTACATATTAAGTTCGGGGCATCCTTGAGGGCTCCCTGAAAGAAAGCATTTGTTAATGATCAATTTTAATATTTTCTTTACAGAGATTGCGTAAAATTGTTCGTTTTACTACAATCTTACTTGAAATACATTATAGGGTTCATTCTCATGGACATCTAAAGCAGCTGCTCTTATTCTGCCTTGTTTTAAAGCAAGGGCTAAAGTTTCATCATCAACAAGACCACCTCGTGCGGTATTAACTAAAAATGCACCAGGTCGCATCTACGATATTAAACAAATATTAGAAAAGAAGAAAAAAATGCTTGCAAATTTGATAAACAAACCTGTTTAATTGTGAATTCATTAATAAGGTGATGGTTGTGTTCATTAAGTGTACAGTGCAATGATACGCAATCTGATTGGAAAAGCAAATCTTGTAGGGTGTAGACTCTTGTTAACCCAAGCGATTTATCTATACCATCCGGAAGGTACGGATCATAAAATATAACATTAAAGCCAAACGCTTTTGCTCTCAGAGCGACGGCACTACCAATTCGACCAAGACCGACTAAACCTAATGTGTCTCCACGAATTCTGGCACACCCCTATATACAAAAAACATACATTATGCTTATAATATGCTGAATAATAATATTTTCAATTTATTATGACTTACATGTGCTGCTTCCCGAACTTGTTCGGGTCCGGTAAATTTTTTTCCTTCTCGCACCATATTCGCTAACCAGTAAGTTCTGCGATATAAGTTTAAAATGAGACACATAGTTGTGTCAGCCACCTCCTCCACGCCATATCCGGGAACATTACATACAGCAATACCAAGTTCACCTGCTGCCTTAACATCAATATTATCTGTGCCACTCCCAATACGAACAATAATACGCAGAGCTTTAAACTTTTCTAAATCTTCTTTTGTTAAAATAATTGTATGCCACATAAGAGCTCCAACAGCTTCATTTAAAACCTATAATATTAAGAAGATAAGTTAATTTTTAGATGATTACAATATTAACTAAGAAGATGAATCTTTATTTGTTCATTTATTCATTGATCAAATATGTTATTGCTTAAAAAATTTGATCTTACAAATGAATAACTCACTTATATCCAAATAAATAACGAATATGTATTTTATAGATGTCATACCTTCTCATGTATTTCTGATGTACTTTGCGCATCACAAAAGGCCACTGTTGCAACATCTTTTAGTATGGGCATTTCAATTGAACAATCTCGGCCATCAAGCAAAGCAACAAGTGGACGTGCCTGGAGCGGACCATTGGCAAATGTTCCTTTCACGTCCAAGCGCGCTCGTTTTGGTAGCATCATATTCTTATCCATTATGGTTCTATTATTTTACACTATTATATTTTTTTAGTTTTTTTTTTATTTCTACACAACACGAAATCAGTACAATTCAAAACAATAATTTTTTTTAATAAAAGATTAGTGATTTAATTTTTTTTACACAAGTAAACTATTTTTTTAAAATGTGCTTAAATGTTTTTGCTTATTGTAAAAATAAAATTAAAACCTCATGATAACCAAACTTGTAGTTTTTCACGTATCATATTGATTTCCCATTTCTGTAAAAATAAATGTAAATTTTATTTTATACATACAAAATTTAAATATATATAAAAATATATATGTAATTCATTTTTAAATCTGCTTTGTTCCTTTAATGTTAAATATACATATATTAAATGAATCAACTTCGAAATTGTATCATAACTTTTTATAATAACTTTATATAATAATTAATACATCTCAGAACATTAATTCAATTTATTTTCGCAGAACTGTAATTTAGTTTAGTATTTACATCGTAAAAATTTTAAGACAATAAAACTGAAGGCATTTTAATTTTTTTAGAATACAAACACAATTCTAAAATATATGAATTGTTTTTTAACATAAAGCAATAACATAATCTTTTATGTACATATATTTCAGAAATTATGTGTAAATTTAACCCGGTTTTTATTATTGACAGGTACTCAACTCTAAAAAAGTCGATATTATGCACTATTTTGCACTTATAACCAATAAATGGTTGTTTTTTTAAAAAAAAAAAAGTTTTATATAGTAGGTAGAATATTTCGAGAACCGCATCAGCACCAAAATTACTTCAACTCCACAAAAAATTTAGAGCACAATATTTTATAAACTTTTATTTTCACAACTTCACTCACCATAACTTCAACAAATTCATTTAACTATATTTTTGTCCACAAACAGGCTTTACAAAATTTTTTCCACCGTCCTCGAAATATTTTTTATTGCGGCGCCGCAGTACCGAACCTTTATATTATTAGGAGTTATTGTCTCGATAAATATATTATGTTGCACATTTGTCTTTTTAAATATTTTTAACTTTACACGCAAAACCAAAATCAATCTGTGATAAAATTACCTTCAAAATAAATATTTTCAGAAACTATATAAAACAAGCAACGCAGTCATTGAAATCCAACTTCACATTTGTTCGCTTTTAAAATGGCGGAAAAATTAAGGAGAATTCGGCGAATTATATTTGTTTTTAGTACACAAATGACGCGATAAAATTCGCCGTAATTTTAACTATTTTTATTTTAGTCTCAATCAAAAACAAAAATTTAATTTTAATACTTTATTGTTCTGTAATATATTTTTATTAAAATATTAGAATTACTATATATATTACACCACATACGCAAATAATACTCCACACGTTCTTAACATTAATTTAGTACTCTGAATTGTTGCCACGTTTTAAAATACTCTATATGCCACAAAAATTTTTTCACGTTCTGCATTAACCCTTGAATGCCTACATTTTCTAAGAATTTTCGCCTACAAATGCACAAATCATAAAATTCAATATATATGTTTTCAAATTTATATATATGTATTAAAAATAGATATTATTGTATATATATAATATTCAGCGAATTACATTATTCATTAGCGAATCTAATATAAATTTTTTTCGCCTTTAATTTGGCAAGCATACATGTCGGCTAATTTTGGTAGCATTTCCTGCAAACGCCATGTTATGCAAGGATCAAGCGATTCTCAAACACGAACGTCTTACAATCGTTTTGTTTGCTTATTTAGATTGTTTTCCAAGCATGTTATGCAGATAATAATATGATTTATAATTTCATAATAAATGAAATTTTAATTTCATTTTGTAACTTTATAAACACTTATGCTACACTTTAATAACAATTATTATATGAATTATATGAAATTATAATCGAATAAAATACAAAAACCAGATAGGTAAAATGACAATTAAATTATTTGTAAAAAATTGAATTGAAATTAAATACAAAATTATATTATAATTATAGTAGTTTGTGGTAAGTAAATAAACTAAAAAGTTATTTTGACATATTGACATTTTAAGCTAAATTTTTATGCTGCATTTAAATTTTTACAGTACTAATTGTATTATTTATAAATTTAAAATTTTTATAATTAAATTCATCACAGTCAAACATGACGAAGAAGCTATTTTTTAAAATAGAAAGAAACATAATAATGCAAGCAATAAACATCTTACTTTTTAATTAATTTTAATTAATATGTTTTGCGTATTCTCCAATATTTATGTTTGATTTTTGGAAATGTTCGTTGACACACAAGTATGCGTAAAACATATTTATTAATTACCAAAAATTAAAATTTTTATAAAATTTAGTTTTTTTTTTTTAATTTTATTTTGTTTTTAACTATAAAAAAATTATTTATGTATAATATAAAATATAATATACAAATCAATAACAAACGACTTGGTTTTATAAAATTTCAATTTCCAACAACAGTTTTGTAGCTACAACAACAAAATTATATTATGTATTAAAAGTGTACCAAGTTATATTTATATTTTAAATGTTATATTGAAGTATACAATACAAAACATGAAATTATTTATTAAAATACATATTTTTGCGAATGTCAAATTAATACGTTGACACTGCAAAACAAATTTAAAAAATAATGAAAAGTTTTAATTTTTTACACATCAAGTTTTTACACCTGAATTTGGTGCATACACATACCTATACACGCTCAAACTTGTTTCAAGCAAGTGCTTCACACAAAGTAGGCACACTCGTTTTATCGTGTATATTATGCCTTACGGCGCACCCGACGATATCTTCGCAGTTATTATGTCCAATTACTGCCGGAATCGGTGCACAAGACTATGTCTGCAGTACTTATTATCTTATTATTATTTTTACTTATTAGCATGTCGTTCATATCGGTCACTGTAGTTGTTTTAAGTAATAATTTGATAAAAAACTGCTTTTTGCTGTGATCCTGCCAACGGTACTGCCACACGCTATCTATACAATTACAATTGAATAATATCAATAGGGGTGTTCATGACCTCGGTAACAGAGTAAAAGTGCAACTGGTTACTCTAAGTCGTGAGCACACATGATTGTGTCGATTTATTAACGAATTTGCCTCTTGTTAAAATCAGCTGTGTTTTAATGAATTTGAAAATAATTGTGTAAAGAGAAGAGATTGTGATATAAATATCAATATTATGCCATAGTTAAGTAAAAAAAGCAAACTTGTTGACATTTTGAAAAAAAATAGTCTAAATACTATAAAATGGCTAGATAGTAAGCAGGATACGGAAAATAGATTAAATGACTAAAGACATTTAATGAATTATTATTAAATTAAATTTAATATTTCATATCCAGCAAAATCAAACTTTAAATGTTGCTCATATGAAATGCTTAATATAAATACATTTTCGGAGTAAATTTTTTTCTTTTGTATAAGAAAGGTGTCAACATTGAAAATAGAGTAAAAGTGCAGCAAATGTTGGTGAAAGCAAAGGCTTGATTAATGTAGTAACATTGCACCGCATTACTCAACGTGTATTTTGTTGCTGCTTTGCGTTTTTAATACGTTACTCTGTTACCGAAGTCCTAATTCGAACTCGTGAATACCCCTATTGTTTTATTTTATTTTTCTCAATATTTCGTTTATTTCATTACATCATTACAAATAAAATTACTCTTATTTCCCCGTTGCCTATCTGTTAGTATAGGAAACAGGGAACATCAGAGTAGTCAATATTTGAGTTATACTCGATTCATTGACTATATTTCATTTATACTCAGTCTAATTCTCTTTTTAGTATACTGAACTCTACCTGACTTATATATAAAACTAAAAGTACTTGCGAGTATAGTGATTTACCACCAAAAGCATAACACCATAACAAACAATGAGCAAACAACAGCGCTCATATAAAATGTTTACAAATGCTAAAACTGATCGAATCAGCAGTCATTCATTTTCGATGAGTACATTCATTGATTCATACCACGCGAGTGTATGCTATGATTCATAAGTCTTGGCACTCTTGTGACACTGATTCATTAGTACCGGCATTCGTTAGCGAAAATTCTCTTGATTCATTTCTGTGGCGAATGGCGAAATATGTTACTTATAAGTATTGTATGAAAAAAAAAACATGTATACGCATTTATGAGTGTTAAAATTATGACCGGATGCAGTTCAGTGTGTTTTTTTTCTTCTTATATTATAGGATATTTAAATTCTATGTTTTGTGTGCATTTTAAAAGGACAAGAATTGTAAAATCTATTAAAATAGGAAAAAGTTTTCTTGATTGGGGATATTTTCAAATATTTTTACAAATGCACTTAAAACCTGTCCGGATAAAGGCTAAAGTGGTAGCATTGATTAAAAAACTGCGAACAATATATTGAGTAGAGTAGAGTACAAGCAGAAGTACTCATATGTGTTTATCGTATATTCAAGTATTATAAATTAATGAGTATAGCGCAGTGATATTCATTAATAGTAATGATTGCGGTATTGATCAGTTTCACTATTTTCAACTAAATTTGAATTTCCCGTGAGTATAATGTGTGTTTGTTTCTTTTTCTCTTGTTTTGCTGTTATGACTTTTTGTATACATTATTCAGTGACAAATTTAAACATATCTGTATAGCCTTATAATTTATATGAAAGTTATTAATGAACTTTATAAAACATACTATTAAAATATATTACATTTAGATTGTTTAGGAGTTCATATATTACTTATGCTATAGATTTACGGAATATTGACCGGTCACTGTAGATTAAATAATCATCTATCGAAATTAGGAATACAATCCAACTGAGACTGAAGATACTGTAGAAACTATATATCATGTGCTTGGGGAGTGCCTGGCACTGATGCACAAGCGAAAGAAACTCCTAGGAGGGTATTTCATGGATCATAAAGATTCAAGACTAGGAAAGGTAGGCTCTATACTGTCTTTCATTAAAGAAATCGGACTTGGAGAAACACTCTAACCCGAGTAAGGGGCACAATAGATCTTTTAGGTCGCAGTGCACAATCTCATCTTTTTTTAATAATATGGTATGAATTATTGAATGGATATATGTAGTTTTTATACTTGATGAATTAGTTTGTTTTAATATTAGGGCGATCTGTAAATTTGGATTCAATCTAGATTTACTCTTGATCTTTAAAATTTTTTTGCTCAATCGAACATTTTTAGAGTAATGTAATATATTCGTAGCTGTGTAAATAAATTGAATTAAAATGTTGATACTAACTTCAATTTCTGTATAGTTGTACACAACATTCACCACAAAGTGTTCAACTAATGGCATCAAGTATCATTTGCAAATGGCATATCTCCATATGCTATATATCTTCATCTGTATTTGCAATCAAATGTGTTATTATATTAATTACATATATACTTTTTTTTAAAACAACAGCTAAATACATAAACAAATTGGAAACAAATCACACTTTTTTATCTTTCAAATCACATAAAACAACTGTTAATTTCAGAGTAATCTTGCTGCTCTGCTTAAATATCTAGTGTTATAAATTAACCTCGAGTGTTATACATTAATTTCGAATGTTAACAATCGAAAACGCCATTAGTTTATTTTAACAAAACTATATGACTATTTTGAACACCTAGGCCCTGTGCGAGTTTGAGTAAATTGATGAAAAATTTAGGAAAATAATAAATTATGGCGATATGGCAGCGAATTTTAATATTTACCAGAATTTCGAGTAGGGTAAATTAGATAAAAATTAAGTAAATTAGGTGTTACAAATTAGGTGTTAGGTTGTGAAAATTTTATAAGATGTTTAATAAATAAATTTGAAAACTTTTAACCAAAGAAAAATAAATAAGTGCAATAAATGAATAAATAAATATTTACATAAGTGCAGTGCAAAAAATCTAGAAAATTTCAAATTACTTTGCCTCAATTTACTCAAACTCGCACAAGGCCTAAGTTTTTTTTAATAAATATAAGAGATATCTAATATAATTGTTCTCTGGTTTTTGTGGGAAATTAATTAGAAAACAAAATATCAGCCAGCAATTCGTGTGTATACAAACATAATAAAATTAAAGGTAGTTTGTAGGCGAGTGTGCACTCCAAAGTAAGATTTTCTATATATGTTTGTTTTCAAAAATTATAATATTAAATTTTTTATGTTTTTAAGGTGTGTGCTGCTTTGATTATAAACTATAAAAATATGCAAAAAGAAAAATCTTCAATGTGTACTGAGTTCCAAAAATTGCTTGACGAAAAATACTGTCCATCGATTTTGTTAGTTACAGCCAATGTTGGTAGCATTTTTGAAGATGTAAATATAAATATAATATAACGTAATATCAAAATTGTTTTAAAGTTAAAGTAGTCGCCTAGATTACTACATCTTTGGTTAGATGAATTTCTGCAAAAAATAGAAGAGTTACAACCGAAATTTCTTGCACTACATCTTCAAGAAGTTGGTGGAAAAACATATGAAAAATCTTCTAATCATGTGAAGGAATTCATTGATTATTTATGTGGAGCAAAAGTAATGACTGAATTCATTTATATGCGAATTTATATGGATGAAAACTATAACTCTGTGGAAAATTTTACTGTGAGTTGTTAATTATAGTAAACTTATGATTATTTTATTTTTTCCCTTTAAACGTCTATGTTTTTAAGCGGTTATATAACTTAATATTATAATAAACAATTCTAACTATATGAAATATACATTTTCCATTGTATTTTTAATATTCTAGTTATGTTTGCAAAAGAATCGTGGTGGAAAACTCTCAACACAAATCTTTTAAACAAAGAGATATATTTGTTTACATTAAATTGTTGCTGCGTTTTTATTTTATCATTCTATTTTAATGAATGCTCTATTGCTTACTAAAATTCTTTTTAAAATATTTATATAATTATTACTATTTAATTGCAAATCTAGTAACTAAAAAGTTTCGCTATTCTACAAGTAAATTCGTTGTTTGTGTTTTTGTTAGATTTACATTGTTATTTATTATTCTCTTCTTATTTATTCTCTTCACTTCAACACAATCAGTCCTTGAATCATCTCAATTATGTATATTACGCAGTGAGAAAGAATAGAAAACAAAAATTTGGTAATCAAATAACACAAGAAACACGGATTAAAATGATCACTAACTTCTGTAAAAAACACATTCTTAGGCAGTGTCCGAGTTCGAGTAAATTGAGATAAAGTAATTTGAAATTTTCTAGGGAATGTTTTGCACTGCACTTATAAATATTTACTTGTAAATATTTATTTATTTATTTATTGAACTTATTTATTATTTTTGATTAAAAGTTTTTTAATTTTCTTATTTATTTATTAAACATCTAATAAAATTTTTACAATGCTAACACCTAATTTACTTAATTTTTATCTAATTTAACCTACTGGAAATTCTGGTAAATGCCAACATTCGCTGCCATATTGACATAATTTTCTGTTTCCCTCAATTTACTATCAATTTACTCGAACTCGCACACGACCTTAAATGATATCAGCATTTACTTTTAAAAAACATGAAATATATATTTCAAACATTGATTTACATGGTAAACTTTTGAACTAATTTTTGTAATATAAAAAACTATTTATTAAAATATACCACCTCTGAAGACTTGTTTTCTTTTATAGGCTTTAGGTAATTTATACTTTGTCCACAAAAATTTAGAAAATATTAAAATTTGGAATTTCTCAAACAATAATTGGGAATATGGAAGAGAAAAATATATTTATACAGGAAATATAGAGACAGTTTCCACAAAAGAAAAATCTAAGTTTCCGCAACATTTTTTTCCAGAGGTAAACTTTTATCCTCTTAATACAATACATGAGTAAACCCTAAACTATACTAACATTCAGTGTAAATGGTCAAGGAAGGGGTTTATGCGTACTCGATGGGAAATCGAGGGAACAGTTATCGATTTTGTAAACATACATTTGTTTCACGATGCATCAAATTTAGCCGCCTGTGAACAATTTCCTTCGGTGTACTGCAGTTCGCGAAGACGAGCTTTAATATATACATTAAAGAGGTATAAACATTTCTTTAAAGAAAAAGTTAAGCATAATGTATTGCTTTTTTGATTTTTAGATTTCATTTGGATGACAAAAACTTACTTGCACCATATTTTGTTTTTGGTGATTTCAATTTTCGATGCGACACGCAGGGAGTTATTAAAGTATATTATTAAAAAGTTATCAAACCAATTAAAGACTATTTTATTTATCTTAAATTTTAAATAGGAGTTAGCCAACAACTTAACAGTTCATCGAATTCAAAATAATAAAAAGGAAAATTCTAAAATTGTTTACCGAAATTCTGAAGGAGATAATGTACTTACTATTGGCAAAAAGGAATTCAATTATTTGCAACATCAAGTGATATTTAAAGAGTCATGGGTTGTTATTGCGGCATATATGTTAAAAATTTAAAATAATTTTTATAATTTTAGATGAAAAAATATGATAGGGAGTTGGAAACATTAAAAGATATATTAATAGAGTTTCCGATAAAATTTCCGCCATCATATCCATATGAAGAAGACCCAGATAAACCCTCGAATTATATGTCAACTCGTTGTCCTGCTTGGTGCGATCGTATTTTAATGAGTCCAGAAGCTAAACATTTAATTATGGAAGATCTTAATAGTTCGTATTTATATGACATCGTTGGCAGAAATGTGTGTATGGGAGATCATAAGGTAAAAACCATTTTCGTTTATATTTGAAAATATTCATGACTCATAATTCATTAAATCTATTATTATTATTTTTTTATAATTAAATATTTATTTACTAATTTGTTTTCAAACATTTAAATTTGTTTAGTACCGAGTTTCTTAGATATAATGTGAATAAATTGAATTTACATTATTAAAAATGGCGAACTTCTTAATAATTTCTTCTGTGATTTCTGCAAATATCTTGAGTATCTGTTATCTTATAGTTATAGTTATAGTTGTATAATTTAATTAAAAAACTTATACTACGTGACAAACTTAAGAAATTTTGTGTGGAAATAAAAATTAAATGGGCTATTAAAAAATGGGATTGTACACTACCAATGTCGACAGATCAACATTCAATTGAGAACTGCTTTTAGGAAAACCTATATATGTATATATGATGGAAAAGTATCGCAGGAAAAAACATTTATAAAATAATGTTTTACTTGAGATTAAATCTATTATTAATTTATTTTAAAAATAAGTTCTTATTAGTTTAGTTCTTATAAAAACAAGGTATGGCTTTGATTGAAAAAGTTTTGCTTAATTTAATCATTTTTCATGACAACAAAAATAGTATAATTGTATGCCAGAAAACATTTTGATCGTTTAATCTTTAAGTGGCGTTATTTAAGCCGGAAATTTGATTTAATTACTGTTCCAAGCTGTATATAATTTGATCACAGCTTAGAAGTATTCTTGCTCGTTATGAACATCGATATATTGAAACCTTTCCTCTTTCTGAAATACAAAGGCCAGGTCAACCATTACTTCTTTATATTCTATGCTAACGTACAGTTCTTGGTAATATTTGCTTGATACGAGGAGCACGATATCGTTTGTGCAGACAAATGTGAGATCTGATCGATTTGGTACAATTTTGATATAGAATACTTCTTTAACGTGTAGTACAGGGGTTGGACTTTTTTTTTTGTTTTATATTTCTCAGAATCGTCATTGTTAGTCGAGTAAATTTCGACTATAATGTGCACTCAACTAACTTAATGCAATGGTTACTCTTGGGAGATATGTGCCCCAATGAAACATCATCCCTGAAAGCACTGCCCTTTCTTTAAACAATCGTTATGAAACCCATTACTATAAAAAAAAATTTAAATAAAAAACTTTAGATTTAATTAAAATCTAAATAAAAACAATTGTTATTTGAACTGTTCTGAGTTCTGTTCTTTTAATATTATAATTACATCAGATTCTTATATTTGCACAATTTGATGTAAATTCTAGAACACATATTTGAAATTTAATCAATAAATAGTTAAATGCAGGCGTTTTTTTTTCTTTTTTTAATATAATCATTTATTAATTTACATTAAACTTAATGCGCTTTACATACAATCTTGATATTGAGTGCTAAAATTATTTAAAAAAATTGTTTTAATTGATATATACATATATATATTTATATATATCTTTTTTATTTAGCCTATTTACTTAAAGATTCGATTGAAGACAAACCAAGGTATTTATAGATGTTGTAAATGTTGTATTTACGTAGCAAAAAAATCAACATCACATTATATCCCAGCTGTAAGTACAGGAATTAAGAGCGAGACAAATACGTTTTGTCCATAAAATGTTCATCAAAGGACTATACCCGAATGGTAAAGTTAATATAAATTATTAATAAAAGGTATGTCAAAACGTGTAAATAAACCATATTCCTGAATTAAATATTTACCATTCTACAACAACTCGGCCAGGTTTGTTTCTCTTCAACCAAAATTTTTCATATATTAGACTACATAATCTAATAAACAGTACTTATAAACACCATAATTTGACGTCTGTCGAACAGTGGATGAAAAATTATAAAGGTGTCGACATTCATTTCAAAAATTTTTTTTCAAAAACAGTTGCACTTTAACCGCTAGATTATTTTAAATTACTAGAACCAAAAACTACTAAATCAATGAAAATCCATACTTTAATATTTTGCTTTAACGAATGTGTTCGCCCACTTGGTCCGAAATTCTGGATAAGTTGCAGCCATTCTGTCAAATTCAAATATTTATTATTGGTGTGCTATACTCTATAGACGCGAAAGTTTGATTGTTTATGGTATTTATTTAGCACCTTTCAGTTCTCCCTTATAAAATATTGTAGGCGTTCAAAGTACCTATACAACAGCGTACAACATCACCGACTTACAATTCAATACTATATCAACTTTGACGGCTCTATTGAAGCCTGCAATATTTTGTATTACATGTTTGTTTTAAATATGTTGGGAAGCACAGCTTAGTTTGAAGTGTGGTACTGTGAAATGTAAGTCGGAGCTTAATTGTAAAAACATCTATAATAAATATATTTCAAGTATTTTTTTTTGTTTTGCTATTGATTAAAAGTAATTTTATTACGCGTTTGACTATCTTTTATACAATTTTTTTTTACCTAGGATTTAGCCCTTCACATAAAGTATTATAATTATCTGTAATTCTGAAAATTTTTCAAATCCAAGAATATTACTTTAAACTTCAAAAGACCAAAACAACAACCACAAAATAATAACTTTATATTCAAGTTCTGTAACGATTAACGAAAAATCAGTCAAATGTTACAGTATTTGTATAATTTTTTACTGTTTGTCCATAACCATTGGTGTTTGAACCAGTGACCGAACACTACAGTACTAAACATAGTGTACTGTTTGTCATCCTTGATAAAAAAAACACTAAACGAGCAATACATTAAAGAAGTCTGTACTGTTTGTGTTCTTTTCCGAAGGTAGTGGTCTTTTTAACGATCTTATCACTAGGGTAGTGGTCTTTTTAGTGTTCTTTTGCCGAATGTAGCGGTCTTTTTAGTATCCGTCGAACAAAACGATTTGGACACACGCATTGTCGTGTTAGAGTTGTGATTTTTTAAAAGACTAGTATCTCTCGAATAACGGACTGAGCCAAGTGAGCATATTGAGCCATTGGATTGGTCTATCAATATATCTAAAGCAAAACCTTTGTTTTGATAGTTAAATTCATATTTTTAACAATGATTCGGACACTTCTATTCACAACGATAATATTGCGGTATTTGTTTTATCATTATAAGCTAGATAATTTTTAATTTATCTTTATATATCTTCAAAATATGAGATTAAATGTTTTGTTCAAATTGTATAGATTCATTATAACAGATTCAGTAGCATTGCTCACTAGCGCTGTCATTTTTTTTTTTTGCTATCTTTAAGTACTCTTCACTCATTTACTAAAAGCTGGTTTGCTCGATGTGATTTAATAATAGGTCTGTTCCACGAGCTACTCATAGTAACACATGAGTAAAACAGAAGTAAAATTTACACAAAAATACTTGAAAATTTGCTGGTGGAACGCGCTTGTGTATACACAGTGTTTACTCAAAGTTACTATGAGTAGCTCGTGGAACAGACCTAATATCTATGATGTTTATAAAATACTATCATTATTTATTTTCGTAAAAGAATCTAATATTTTATATATATCTTTAAACAAAATCCAGATAGCAGAAATATTTAAATTAGTTTTTAAAAAAAATTAATGTTTGAAAATTACGATTTAAACGCGTTAAGGTATTCTCTTGTAATTAAAATTTATTATTAATATTTCTTATTATCTTTTACAGTTATTATTTGCACAATTTTTAAACAATTTCCATTTACCGAATATTCTTTACACAAAGTAAATATTACTATGATAAATGCACTAAAATATATAAACATATATAATTACATGATACAAACAGACTTAGTCTTGGCCATATGCCTACGTATTTGAACATTTTTTAGTTCTTTATATGCAAATTTATTAATCCCATTTACCTAATTTAGCACTAGTCATAAAAGTCATAAAAGGACAATTGCACATTTTTATCCTTTTAAATATAAATTATTACATTTTGTACTATAACTATAGTAATATAAACAATGGCTCTTACTTGGAGATACAGAATATATGTTATTAATAAAAAAATTTATTAAAAAAAAGTCTGATATGTGGGAATGAAGAGCCATGAGTTTGAGTTTGTTATAAATTAAATCAAAAAACTTTCAAATATTAAAAGACAATGCTATTAGCCAACAGGTTTATGAAGATCCCTAGAATCATCTTAAAAAGATGAACTAACTACCAAATTAAATGTATTATAAACATATATGTAGTTTAGATATTTTAAAATAAAATAAATGCTAATATTAACCTACCTGAAAATTAAAAAGCTGATTACTACAAATATATATATATATATACAGTAGCGAGGCGTCAGCTTTTTGGCAGGGTGTTCACAATTTGATCAAAACGGAACTCCAACTATAACGTGTTCCCCCTACTCCTGAGTTCTGTCTTCCTCACAAGCAAATAGCTTACAAGACCAATAAAAGAATTTTTTAAATGTTCGCAGCCTGTAATCCAGTGGTTTTTATGGCAAATAGTTTTAGAAAAACGGCGACTTACCACAGATTTCGACATTTTTACATCAGGTACCAAATTCTTCATATCTGGAGTTGGTGTTTTCATTTTATGAATTAAAACCTCTTCTTCAGCAGATCGTTTAATAAAAGATGTTTGAATCAAATCTTTAACTACACCTTTATCCATTTCTAAATATAATTTTTCACTTTAACTTTGCTTTATTTTTTCTACCATTATCATTATTGCAATATTATACTAGAATATTGCAATACTGACTTTGATTTTTGTTTTGCTTCCAACCTCTACATAAGAGTAAGAAATTCTCGTGCAGTCATTTTCTCTTTTACTTTGTATTTACTTTACGAGGTTCAGTTTTTTTTACTGAACCACTTGCTCATATAAAATGACAACCGTGACTTCTATTTTATTTGCACGCTTTGTATGAACTAATTGTTCAATTTGGTCGGCTGAACCTTTAGTCATATGTAAAGCGATTATCGCTCAGTCATTTCTCTTCTCTTTTCTATTAGCTTTGCATAGCTTGCATAAGTTCGCTTTTTTTATTGAACCACATGCACGCTTTAATTTAAGAATTATTATTTTACTTATATATTTTATAGGTCTTGTTTTCTCTTTTATTTTTATATTTGCCTGCATATTTTGTGTTGTGTATTCAATATTGAACAAAGTTCCACTGTAAATGTGATTTCAATTGCGTGCTTTGTAGACAGCGCGGTGGTGTTTTTATTCTGAACCTTGGAGCATTTTAAGAGTAAACTCTAAAAGAGAATACCTTTTGTAATTGAAAGTAATGTTGGCTGTAACTAACCCATGCTTGATTTTGTTTGTATAGTACGTTTTTGTGTCTATGTTATATCGGTTTAACATTTTGGCATACCGAGATTAATAGGTACATTAATAAATGTCCAAAAGGGAAGCTTTGTTAAGGTGTTCAATGAACACTCTGAACCATTCGACGCCTTGCCTCTGTATATATATATAGCAAATAAAGATTTTGTGCAACTATATGTGTAAAGGGTATTTAAAAGTAATACCAAAAATAATTTATTATATATTCGATAGATTAACAGAATTTGAATGAAAAAACGTTTAATAGATTATAATTTTTTTAATTACAGGATTATCTTCTCGATTAACAGATGTAACAAAGAAATTGAAAGAAATTGATTGCGATGAAACGCGAAGTTCAATTAGTAGGGGAAACCTATATCAAGACGATGAACACACTATGGTTGTTCCAAGTCGTTATGTGCAAATAACAAAACTTTCTAAGAAAGTTTCAAATGATTGCTCTAAGAGTAAGGAAGAAGGCTTACTGGTTAGTGAGAATCGAAATATTGCAGAACATAATTTCATATTTAAAGAAACTACAGTATAAACCTATTTTAAATAATATCTGTATAACATTAAATTTTGAATAAATTCACATTGTACTTAAATTGTTACATATAAAATTTTGTTAGTATTTTAAAATTATTGTTAATATAAATGTTATGAAATAATAACTTATAATACAATCTTTAACTTATTTGACATCCAACAACTTATAATATAATCATTCGTTGTGTTCCTGCATACCAACTTTATTTGAGAGCCGCTGTCACCTTATCTATAAAAAATGTGCACTATGCATCAATGCAGTTAGTTTTTTCTCAAGTTTTCCATTAATTTTTTCTACAAAAATTGTAAAAAAATTAACCACTTATTAAAATTATATGCATATGGGTGTTTTTATTCATTTTTACAAGGAAGGCGATCTTGTTACTGTTGTAGCCCCCTGGGACCGGTAAGTAGATTACATGAAAGAATTTACAAGGCGATTACATGGATAGGGATGTAGATGGGTGCTTATTGAAGATGGTGGAGAGGGATAGAGTGAAAGGTTAGATTGGAAGGGGTTTAAATTGAAATCAACCCGTGTCCGGTCCAGACGAAAAAACCTGGCCACTTCAATTGGGTAGTCCCAAAGATCAATTGGATTTAAATTTGTGTGTGCAGTGTTGAAAGAGAACAGATGAGTGACATCATGGGGGATTAACCTGCAGTTTCAGCACAAATTAGGAATAGACGTTTTTATGCATGACAAGTTAACGTTTAGCACGTGGCTATATCCTGATCTCAATTAAACTAGGACAGTTCTTGCTAGACGGGGTCATCGGTCTTCCTGAGCATTTATAATTTACATTTTAGAAACACGTCAGGATTTGTAAATAGAAATTTGAAATTATAAAGTTAAATTATAAAATTATAATTATAATAATTTAAACAAATAAAATTGTTTATATATAAAAATCCATATATATGCATGAAGATTAAAAGTGTGTCTTGTCTAAAACTTCATTTACAGAAATTATATATATTCAAATAATGTTCTGAAAATCTGGCTTATATTGTTTTTCCATACAATGTTGAGACATTATATTTTTATTTTTTGTTACGTCGGAGATACGTTCAGCTGCTCTTTCGTTAAGTGCTCTTCTTGTAGTAGCAATATATTTGATATACTACATTGTCTTACGATCTTATTGTTTACAACTTATCGATTGTTGTTTTGTTATTTGAAAAAGTCTTCAATTGGATTATTGTGATGCCAAATACTTATAAGTATAATTGGGGTTATCCAAGATAAGATAGTTATGTTCTTTAAGACAAAAGTGTAAGATTTTTGTTAGTTTGGCTTTGAAGATGAAAGCTAAATTTATAATGTCACTCCATATATAAATGATTTTTGTTGTGGTTTGTCTTTATATTTATAGATAATAATATTAAATGATATTAAATTAAAAATTCATAACATGTACCACAAACATATTTCATTTTTATTTCTAATTTGAATTAATTAACAAAAATACACATTTCCAGAATGGTATTTTCCTTAGGAGTAATTTGAAAAACATTATTTCAGTACCGCCCATCTTAGAGACCACACTAATTTTTTTTTTTTGAAATTTATTCTTTTTTTATATCACGTACGAATCGTTAAATAATTTTTTTAATATATTTCTTAGAACATAGTTTATTAAAAATATTTTTGCATCCTTGATAATGAAATTCTAAACAGTTTAGATCTTATAAAAGCTTTTATCCCACACAAATTGTAAAAAAATTATTTATAGTTTGATGTTTACAGAATATCTTTATTAAACAAAGTGTGGAAAATATATATAAAAACCACTACCATAAATTAATTTAATTTACTCAATAAGTTTCTTTGCTTTGAAATATCTTCGAAGATAAAGTACCTGCCATGTAGCTAAGCCAAGTAAGCAACACATACTAAATATACTGAAAAACAAAACCCGACTGTTTGTTTTTTCTGAAATTAAAATAAAATACTAAATATGTTAATATATTCTTAAATATGTATTAATATTTGAATTTACCATTTGTATCCCTCATTTCCTCTTCGCGTTTTCTCATTAAAGAAAAGTCCCTAACAATTGAATCCGACAGATCTTCCAAACGTTTCAGATCAACTTCTAAAGGTTTTAATTTAGCAGCTTCTCCAATCTAAAATTGAAAATGTTTGTAAATGTTTATAATGTTTATAAAAATGATATTCTCAAATATAAGACTACAGTTATCATTTATAAATAATTGAATAGAGAGTTAAATAGCTTACTTCCTGACTGAGAAAAAAAATTGTCAACAGCTGCAGTTTCGTAACAACAATTATTATTAATAAAATAAAGTAGCTATTACGTTTCTTGTAGCTTCGTAATGTGAAATCTTAAAGTTAATGAATTTTGATTTGTAAGTGTACATGTCACAAATTTAAGGGAATTTAAATTAATGGTTTTTGAGTAAATGAATATCATAATAATGATGGACCCATGTCAAATAAGAGTACAGCGAAATCAAAAATTTATAGCTAAACCAAGTTACTATAGAAAATTTAACTAGAATTTTAACACTATTCCAAATAGAAAACCCATAAAATCACATCAGAAATTCCAATCCTGTTGAAACTAAAGCACAGGTTAAGGTATTATCTTTGGTAGTCTAAGTATTTAATATAATTATACGCTAGGAAGAAATTATTGTTATTATTTATATTATATATATTCTTCTTGCTATCAAGCTTTATATACTAACAAACTACGCACAAGCATTTGTTTTTCTTATACATGCATATAAACGTAGCTTATTAGCTAAGTGGTTTAGTAAAGGTCTCCGAACCTCCCTATAATGAATTCCTTTCTATAATGACGATTTGTTAAAAAACAGCGATTTTTTCTATATATGAGAAACTCTCTATAGCGAATTCCTTTCTATAACGAAAAAATCTCTCTATAACGAATTTATTCAAATTCAAGTTAAACACTCTACAACACGTTTTAACTTATGAGAAATTTGACTGTATATATATAAATTTATGTATTTATGTAATTTATATACTTATATATCATTTTTATATAAATAAATATATAAATGTATATACTTCTATATAATTTATATATAAATATTCTTTTATATTTATATACAGTTTAAATATATATTGTAAGGTCAAAAAAAGTGTTATTTTCTATTACTTTTTACATCATTTAGTGTTTAGTTCGGAACACGTATGAACCCATTCAAATATACTTGATCCATATAAAACATTAATACCAACTATTTAGTGTTGGTTTTATGATGTAAATAAATTGCATGATACTAACAAATTAATGACAAAGAAAGCTTTGATATTATACTGCTTGCATTAGCTTACAATTTGATTGAAAAAATAATTAACCACTCTGCATAAAAAAAATTAAATTAATAAAATACTTACACCTTCATAACTTTTTGTTTCTACTCCTTTTTTGGTAACTAAAGAAACTTCCTGTGGAATTCCTCTTTGATCTGTAAGTAATATAATAGTTTTTTAATTTAATATGATTTTCTGGTGTTTAGATTTTTTATTATTATGATTATATATTTTCACTAATTATGAAGAGATTGATCATATAAACACTAAAATAAATAACATTCATATATTATTAAATTTTAATGCATTTTATACATGTCCCTTGAGTTAAATAATAACTGCACAGACTTAATATTAAACCCAGAAGAAATTCCCGTGTCAAAAGTAGTATTTTTAATTTACTAATTAAAGTTTTTTTTATTTGCTGTATGCATATAAATGCTTAAAATTATTTTCTATTTAAAGATTGTGAATCATAAAAACAATCTAAAAATGATTAAAGTTTCTTATGTTTTGATCTTTTGAAATTAACAACTAGTGGTTTCTACTTACGTGGAGGTACTTTTGATATAAAACAAATTTCATACGTGTCGTAAACCTCAGACATAAAACTAAATTTGCCTTTGGTTATATGCTCCTTTTGTGATAATATATGACCTTTTGTATCCCTAGCCTAAAGGAAATAAATTATTTAGCATTCCGTGAAGTTCAACTTTATTTACTTACAATGTAGTCAATAATTTGACCGGGTACATCTGTAACTTCGTATTCCCCCATTACTAACTGATTTCCTTGAATATCTTCCTTTAAGCATTTTTGTGCATTTGGTGATAAACTAAATAATACACCTTCTGCAAGGCTTAAGGTAAATAAAACACAGACTAATTTTAATATTCGCATAATTGATATTTTTAAAACTGCTGTGTGTTCTGCACTTTCAATGAGCTGGCTGCCAACTTGTCATGCAGTTTTACTGTAAAGTGTGTTTGACAAAATTTGATGAATGATCGTATGTGAAGTGACCACTGAAAACAAGTTTGCACTGATGCTTGGAATAGATTGAGAATGGCACATCAAACAAAAATTTTTGTATTTATATATTAAAATTGATAAAATTTATTTGTATATGTTTTTAAATAAAAAAATTTTCATAATAATAACACAACAACAGTTACAGACATGAAATAGACTGGTAGCTATTTTATAAATAATTTCTGAAAACACAATTTCAATAAAATACATTGAATGAAAAAAAATGTTCACAGCTGTTTTTGACAGTTTCGTTGTAACCAATTGTATAAAAATATTCACCACGATTTTAAATATTGTTTTTCTTTTCCAATACCTTTAATAATAGTCATTAAAAAGTTTTATTCAAAAAGTGTTATATATGTCCAACGATTAAATCCCTTTAATTCTTCAAAAGGCCATTTATGATGAAAATAGTTTTAAGTAAACTCATTAGAAAACTAAGTTGGGACCATGGTATGAAGAATGTCTCGGGCGCGACAAAATTGGCTATTTTGGACTATGACGAAAATGCATGTTATGTAGAGTGTTGTATTTTTTCTACTTTTTGGTTGTGCCTAAACTTAAAATGAAATGTATATATTCTCATTTTCAAATTTGCCACCAAAAATAATGTATTCACAAGCATGTATAACATCATTCATATACGTCACATAACAATAACATTCGCTATTTTGAGAACGACATAATAAACAAACACAACACTTATACTTGAACGCTTATACTTGAAGCAAGCAACAATCGCGGGCTGTGCCAAGCAACGTGTCTGTAGATGGTCGTGCACCAGTTATCTTTTAAACCGATCAGCCACAAGGCCACATTCGTCGTATTGGAATAAAAGTACAAGCTTTCAGTAAAATGGACCTATATTTCATTTAGATGGAATTACAATTCAGAAATGCGGGTATTACTACTAACCAAACCAAATAAGATCACGAAGTTGGAGTCTTGATAAGGCCACGTTGAGAAACATGCAGATATCATGTTTTTTTGTTGCCCGTAGCCGACAAATATGAAACAATCAAGAGACCGTGTGGGAATTAGAGACGTCTCAATGCACAGACAGTTCCAGATCGTTACCCAATACCGCACATCCAAGATTTCACTTAGAATTGGAGCGGAAAGTCCATCTTCACTACACTTGATTGAAACGGGCTTATTTTAACGTACCGATAGTTCCTGAAGACAAAAAATAAACAACTATAACTACACCCTGCTGTTTGAATTTAACATGATGACAATCGGTCAGTGCAATGCGGCGCAGACCATTCAACGGTTCATAGACCAAGTGCTCAGTGAGTTGGCCTTCACAATATGTTACACAGATGAAATCTGCATTGCGTTGAACAGAAGAAGCCGATTCAGCGGTTATAAAAAAGCACTTGTCGGTGCCAGTTCACTTGCACAGCAATATAACAGCAAAAGCTAATCTTATTGCACACGTCACCGCGAGCAATACAGCGGTGGGGGCTGCATCACGTGCAACTAGCAGAAAATAAACGGAACGACCCAGAAATAACATATATCGCTTTCCGTTGCCAGGTGGAACTTCACTACAATTGAAATGGATACGTATACCTGATTGAACGAATCTCATTGCATGCGATTTTTCAACAAAACATCACAGATGAGTACCGTAAACAAGTTTTTCATATAATTCATAATTTGGGTCATTCAAGTTTCAAGGCCATTATGAAATTGGTAAAAACGGTCATAGAATTTCCACTGGTTTAGCTGCCGATATCCGAGTTAACCTGGCCTAAATGGTATACGGAATGCTTCTTAAGCTAAGAATTTTTTGAAAGACATCCAACGATAGGTACCACACCGAGTTAGTAGTATTCCTGAAAAAGATAATGAATCAACTGCTTCCAGTTCCAGCATCAAACCATTTAAAAACAAAAATGTTCGTACAACGAGCGTTCGATCTCCCTTGATGGCACCTTATGGCTGATCATTCAAAGTGATACAACGAGACCATAAGCTTATCGCTATTTTAATTAAAAACCGACCTGTGCAAGTCACCATCGATAGAGTAAAGGAAGCTTTCTTGTTAAACAAAGAAACAAAATTAAGCACACTGCAACCAAACCCAGATACGCATGCAGTACAACCATCTCGGCAGGAGCTTAATCAAAGCCGCATTGCTTCCAGTGACAAGGTCATCCTTTTGCCAATCAGATTTGCAAAATGAAATCAGTTAAATATAACGTGGCATCGCTTCCGGTTAGTCACTGGTGGGGGAGTGATGTGGCGATAAGGCTGCAACTTTCTTCAATTTTGTTGTTATACTATATATATTCAATATATTCTGGAGCATATTTGGTTGGGAAACCAAGATATTGTGATAGCCGTGTAAAAGAGCTACAAGAATCCAAAATGGACAATTTTGTGATCGACAAGACATTTTTTTGTTTCCTTGGCGCTCTCTGTTACCGTCTTGAAATATGGTATAACATCCATTAGTATGAGGGTGTACAAAAACGATGAGCAGCAGTTATCATCCGACGTAATGCATTCAGCGGGAATATCACAAAATATATTTGACTTTCAAATGGATATGAGCAAAAATAAGCTTAATTCCTCTATTAAAATGGATCTAGTACAAATGCTTCAAAATTTTTTTGACCTTCATGAAATCGATTGAATGTCGCTGCAGTTAAACATTTCGCTACTCTGGGTTCCCGATCATAGGAATATTGCTGGCAGTGCAGGCCAGACGGGATACATACTTATTTACTTAGTTGGCCATTACGTGAGTGGTCTTAGTCGCGTGGAGTAGCCTCCGCCAGCCAGTCCGATTAGTTGTTTGCTGTTGCCAATTGGTTGTACCGATCGCCCCCATATCCTTGGCCATCTGCTCTTTCCACCGAAGATGTGGATGTCCTCTACCGCGGTTTCCATCTGCGGACACCAAATTATACACCTTTCTAGCCGGAGCACTTTTTTCAATTCACACGACATGACCAAGCCAGCGAAGTTGCTGAATTATGCGCTTAATTATATCAATGTCACGGTATGGCTAATACAGCTCATCGTTCCAATAATAATGTTTTGCAGGGATGCAAAATTCAGACATAATGGTATAGAGAGTGCTTTTAGTCGTAGTGTCAAAAGCAGCTTTGAAATCGACAAATAGGTGGTGTGTGTCGATTTGTTTTTCTTGGGTCTTCTCCAAGATTTGACGCGCTGTGAATATCTAGTCTAGAGTAAATGTGTAGAGTCTGATAATGTTCAATCAGTTGGTTGACAAAGCACACTTAAATTCCAATCATTGGGCATGTGTTCATCCGACTATATGTTGCAAATTAGCAGTAGCATGCATTTTAATAACTCTTCGCCACCAGCTTTAAACAGTTCAGCCGGTAAACCATCGGCGCCTGCAGCTTTATTGTTTTTGATTGCAAATTCGGGATCATCTTCGCTTAAGTCACATTACTACTACAGCCATTTAGTAGGTTCGAGAAGTGATCCCTCCAAATGTTAAGCATGCTTTAGACATCTATCGCCAGATTACCATTTTCATCTTTACAGGAATTAATTCCGGGTTTATAACCATTTGTCTATTTTGATTTTTTGGTAGAATTTTTGAGTCATATTTCTGTCGCCCAGCTTCTCAAGCTTTCTGTACTCACGTCTTTCTACTTTCTTTTTTTTTCACCTTCTCTTTTGCCGATATCGTTCTTTAGCAGCGCGCGTCATAACTAACCTTAGAATGGCTTGATATGATGTGTCTTTTTCTGCGGTAACGTCACGACACTCTTGGTCGTACCAGCTATCTCCTTGGCTACGGAGATAACATGTGCACAAAGTAGAGGTATGTAGAAAAATGTTGCTTTATTACGGATTTTGCCAAGCCTTTCGTTTATTGCTGTAAGTGTTGAGACCAATTTTCTCAACCTTCAGTTTATCGCAAATCCATACTGTTCTCATTTAGAGCATCCTTGTCCCATTCATCGCATTACGGAAGGATGATTGCAGCTATTCAGAGGGGGCCACGTGGAAGTTGTTGGAAAGAAGAGTGATAAGGATCGCGCTGGCATTTACTATATTGAATGCAATCAGACACTTTACCTTGTATGTTCACTCCCTTTCCTCCAGCAACCAGACGTGATATCATTCAAATTATATGAATAATCTGGACACACCGGTATCATCACGCAAATAGTTGTTGAATTTTTATTGTTTTGAGCAATTTGATACAAGATGTGAAGCCTCAACGATAAACAGGCTTCTGCAAGCAAGTCGGGTGGTGTTATGATAAAAAATTTCGCAATCTCATTGATGTGCCGTCATTTATGTAAAGATATCACATTTTGAGTTAGCTTATAGAACTACGCTAGAAATTTAAATCTCCCATTTAATTATTTTTGTCGCAATTACGGAAAAATCAATGAAAGTTGTTTTCTGTAACTGCACAAGGCTCAAGATAGTTTTTAAACCTCCGAATTCTTATACGATAAACAATTGACCAATACCCCTGAGTGGATTGTTAGAATCGCCAGTAAATCTAATCGAACCTACTCCCTTATTGGTATAATAGAAGGGAATCCTTCCATCTAATTTCTTTTATTGCTTCCTGAGCCATGTTTACTACTTTATTTATAACATCCCTTTATACGAGGGACCTTAACAGTTATCATAAAAATCACCGTAAACTGTTATCATTCGCATTTTAAAATAAAACTCAAAGAATAGTAATTAAATTTGCTTTATATTATATTTATCAAAAATAATTATTATCATGTGCCTTTTAATTTTTCACGCACAAATAACTCTTATATATCTTTAGCTTTTTCAGTCACTCTTTACGATTACCAACCATCTAAATCGCCATCTATATACAATCTGCTGTGCTTACACAGCATTTCAATTTTAAAAGATCTCCATGTTCCTCAAATTCGCGGTTGATACAAAAATGGGCCAATCAAGTTCTGCATATGAGCATATGCCAGAAATCCTACTAGCTTTTACTGAGTTCTATAATCTCTACCTTACATCTCTACTTTTACAGCTGTCACAGGTTCATTCACACATACAACTATTGAAAAGCAACTTTCTTTTACAAGCAAAACAAATACCATTCATGTTTAGATCTATTATAAAATAATAGTATAAAAATAAAAAAATCACAGAGTGGCTTCCAAACAAGTATAACAACAAATTCGTTGCATTGCTGCTTAATTATAAATAATTTACTTCATAGAACTCGTTTAAGATTATTTGATGTATATTTATTTACTAATATTAAATACTTCTTTGAAGTTCGTTTCATGATTTGTTTCTTACGTCAAGATAAAACGTACTTTCCATTCAATTTCCATCGGCTTTTTTTCGCCTTTTAGGCTTCATATGCGTTAAAAAACTTTTACTGTCTGTATTAGTTTCAGTCAAAGGGCGTTCACTCAGTAAAGGATGGCTTCTTTTTATACTTAAAGGATTGGTGCTTCCTTTACTTACACTATTAACCTCATACTCTTTCTCCTTAATAGTGTCCATTCTTTTACGTAAAACTATACATCCGCGCACAGGTAATATCCGCATACTATGCTTCAATTTTATTTTATTGATACCAAATACATTATCTTTGGAGTCTGAAAATTCAAATGCAACCCCCTCTATTTTATGTTCTAAATTACTGCGACCTGGAAGTTTCAATTTTTGTTGTAGTAAATGTGCTGGTTTTAAATTCTGAAATTGATTATTCATAAATATATAAAATAAAATCAAAACACATGTAATACTTTCGGAAGCTGCATAAACCAAACTTCATCATTTTCTGTATTAAAACCTGATAGATGGTCACTTTTAGAACTTGGTTCAATTATTTCAAAATCAAAGTCTTGTCCATTGCCTTCCATTTTGAAGCATATATTTAACCATGTAATCCAAAGGCCTTTTACACAAAATTTTTATATAAAATTTATAATGTTTTGAATTATCTGCTCGACATACTTTTTGTTTCGTATTTTCAACGTGCTCACAAAAATTGTTCACAGCATGAATGCGCTATTAACAAATTATAACCAAAGAATATCAACAAGACACAACGACATATTAAAATAGATAATAATATTCCGCTACGTCAGATTTATTTTCTGCAGTGATAAATTTCGAATATATATTTATATGAAGTATGTTACAAAATTTACACGTTGTATATAAGAAGTTCTGCATATAATTGCATATATATATATATATATATATATATAATATTTTAGTTATACGTATGTAAGAAAATAAATATAACAATGTGATAATGTAACATTGATTTATTACAATAAATAGAAGTATTAGAGCTAATCAAAATAGATGTTCAAACTGATAAGTGAATTTTGTGTTCATAAAAGTGAACGTTTTATGTATTGGTTCAGATGAGAATGAATAAGTGGTATTGCATATAAATTATATTAAAGACATTTAATATTAATTTTAGTGCGTGAGACGGTCCAAAACAACGTTTAATTTTAATAGTGAAACAAAACTCTCGTGTGAATCCAGTATTATTACTTGATTGTTTGACTTATTTATGTTTTTTTCATTTAATTTTTGTTTCATGTGTCAAATATGTCAAATTTCGATCATTTTCCTTTTGGAAAAAATAATTTGTGATATTACATTTAACATTTTTGGTGTGATTTCCTTCGATTTATTTTAACTTACATCACATTCACACTATCTCATTAAAATGGTTCCATTAATGAGGATGATTTACAATACAAAAATCTTTCATATCAATGAGCTCATTATTAATAAATCAGCTAATTTAAGGCAAAAAATGTTGCATGCAACACTTAAAAGTAAATTTTCTGCAAGGGAAATTACCAAAATTTCAAATGTGTCATATGTTTTATATGTAAAATGTAAATGAACAACAGCTGAGCTGTAAACAAAGGCACTGAGAAAGTAAGTTTTTAATAAAACTTTTTTTTGATTAATTGAATATCTAATTGATAAATAAAATGTATATAAATGATTTACTATATTCACTATATATATAATTTTTTATGTGATATATTATTAAGTTAAGTTTATAAAAGTTCTATCACCCGCATAATTAAATTCAATATAACGTGAACGTACACTCATCAATATAAATGATGAAGTGCCTATAGAAACAGATAAAAAGTTCTTAAGATCTTTATATGGTTAATCAAACTCCGTTAGCAACCTAAGTCAACTGCTTTAACGAAGAAATATGGAATATACTACAAATTTATTTTGTCTTGCGAAACTGTTTCGTATATGTTCTAGTTATTGTCATATGTTGCACAAAAAAAAAACATATGTGTTAGTTGCTTATATAGGGTAATTTAAAACTTGTGTGTTTTATTGCCGTTCGTTCCTAAAGACAATGTTGATAATTTGATATTGTTTAAGTTCTCTGTGCCGTACACAGCATTTGACTATTTTTAAGGTATTGAATTAGATATTTCGAGCATTGCTTTATAGTTTATGATGTCCAAAACAGAGGCCCAATTTAGATTCTCGGAAGATGAATTCGGAAAACGCTTTGATCGTTGTGTTACTGATGCTTTAATAAAAGGATGTAAGAAATAAAATTATAAGTCTTATATAATGTTATGTTGTACATTTATTAACAATCTGCATTCAAAGTTTCGTAGCTAACTCACAATTTTCATATGTCAAATCTATTTCTTTCATATATATTTTAATTTTTATAAAGTATATTATTAACGAGTGTTAAAAATTATTTTCAGCCAGCGGATTTCTAATTGGATCAGTTTTTTCACTTTTATTTTTGAAAAGACGAGTGTGGCCGACTCTAGTTGCGACTGGTTTTGGAGTTGGAGTCGCTTATAGAGCATGTGAAAAAGATTTAAATTCATAAATGGATTTCCGGGTTATGCATCATTTATTTACCAAATAAAAACGAAGAAATAGTTTATTATGTCTTGCAATAATTTTAATTATGATTATTTTAATTATAATTCTTGTTTATGCAGAGGCCTACGGCAACAAAATTGATCATCATTTTGAACTCTCAGTGTAAAGTGGAAAAACAATTTTGAATTAATTACATATGTAAACTCATAATAATCACTTCACGATAAACGGCTTTAAGTAACTTATTATTGAAATAAATTTTGTCATAAGAAGGACGACAGATTTCATTTTATACTATAAAATTCGGAATAGTTTAGTAAAGTAGTGAAGAAATAATGCAAATAGGCCATTATGGTATATACCTATTAAATTAAAAAGTGATAATGTAGAGAAATGTTTAGATTTTAAAAAGGCTTAATGCTATTATTAACAGCTTAATAACACATTTTCTTGTCTACTTATATGTAAATGTAGCATTAGACACCTTTAAAGAAATATAGATTTCAAAATTCTTTACGATAAGGAGTATTTCATCTTATTTAGTGGCCTTGTATATTAAAGCTAACTTAAGTACCAATAAAATGAGTATAAAAACCAAAGTAGACAACGTTGGAGAGAACAAGAACGATTCCTTTATACAGATCGAATCAATTTAACAAAATATTAAAACTTCTCGCCATGATGGGCACTAAATGAATCGCAATTTCTTTCAACAGAGCCATATTCAAAAGTCAATGTTATAAACTATGATTCATCCCTACTTTACACAGCGACTTGCCAGCATAAATGCGGTAGCGCTCAGTAGATTTCGTTTTAGTTTAATTGACTGACTGGTACGTTTTTTCTCTAAGTTGTAGAATATCTTGTAGTCTGACAAGAATCTTCATCTACCCAGGTTTTTAGCTATCGCTTGATATTTTTAATTGATGGCTAATTTATCCGTTATCGTTACGATCGGGAAGAGTAGCGTGCCTGTTGATAGAACCCAATCTGCTAAATTCTACAAAAGGAGACATAGAATATCACCTTGTGCCGAATATTAATGGTTGTTGAAGAGGAACTCTATTAGGGAATGTAGCAAGTGTATATTTCATCAAGTCAATAGATTTACCAATCAGCGATCTTTCCCACCAACATGGATTTAGAAAATGTCACTTTATATTGTGTAACAAATTGAATACATATGTTTCTCTTGTGGAATTCCTCTTTGGATCATAGAAATTATCATCTATCACCAAATAAATCCTCTTATAATAAAGCCACTCTCTTTACTTCTGGGACTAAAGAGGTATCTTTGACTGCTCATAAATATTGGTGAATTTAGGATACTAACCACCACCTAACGCAAAATCCTGAGTGTCGTGCTTGACAGCATGTTGACTTTCTCTACACATACTACGGCTATGTGTGGTCGGATATCTAGCAATAATGTGTTGAAAACGCGCGCAGGTTGCTGATGGGGTAAAGACAAAGAAACCCTTCTTAACACATACAAATATACGACGTCCTATTGCGGCCTACGCTGCTTCAGTATTAGTTAGCCCCACAACTTTTCGAGTATGATTCGCGACGGGCTGCCTTCACATGTCGTATGTGAACACACTACTGTGCAAGGAATATTTTTTGTGTGCCACATAGATGGACATCCCAAAGGCGCCATGTTTAATAGAACTGTTCCTCCAATGTGTATCCGTCGATTCTTCTCTTGTTATCATAGGTATATCGACACTTTTTACAATGGAGGTAACCTCAATGGAGTGAAGTTGAATATGCACTTGAACTTACAGTCGACCCTACAGCTGTGGTGTCCTCTTCGAGATTCAACTTTAATCACGACAGCGATCACCCCTGTCTGAAAAACGCTACAATGGTCTGAAAGCCTATAGTAAGAGGCTATATTCAGCCCTGCTGAGAAAACTTCACTGCCTACGGCACTCTTAGTTTTTGGTCCAGCGGTATAAATGGTAAAATCATCCCTCAAGAAGGGTCCTCTGACAGCCAAACATCTCTGGATGGAAATTCGACGTTGAATTTTCTATCGAAATTGAAATATCCTGTCTCTTAAATCAGTCAAATCAAAATCTTTAAAAAGGAGTCTATATTGCTTCACCAGTTCAACAAAAATCAAAATATTTATACTCCTAAATCAGTCGAATCAAAAATCCAAAGAGGTGACGATATAGTCAAGACAATCAAAAAGTTAAAGAAGAAAACAAATAAAAAATGATAATTACTGGCTAAGTAAAGCATTACTCTCTCCTAATAGAATTGCTGCGTTAAATGAATAAATTTTTGTGATCAAGCTGCACCGATATTTTACTAAGAGGTTGAGAAATTCCACTTAATAAAAAAAAAAAACAATGATAAACAAATTATGTAAAAAATAAAACCGCAATTACTTAAATGAAAAAACTAATTCCAATGTAAATCAATATTTATGCAGCCAACATAAAGTTGGTCTGTAAAATTTACTCAACCAGGTTAAAAAAAGTTTTGTTTGAACTGAAATTTTGTATGACATTTAATGAGAAGTACTTTGTAATAAATTTATTAACTCATTAAAAAAAGCTAATTTTTATTATAGAATAATAAAGGTATACTAGCTGAGGCAATCGACTTTAATAAGTGTCTCCTTTTAGTGAAATATTACCTGTGAAATTAAGTCCATTGTTCTTGGAAACTTGTTGAGATTCTTGTCATAATATTTTTAAATGATCAAGATCCGGTACAATTGCAAATTAGTTAGGATAATACTGGATTAACACGAGATTTTTGATTGTAATTTTAGCTATCATTCCAAATTATTCTTGATAGCACAAGTTGATATCAAAATGATTTGTATGGGAATTTTGACAGCTGAAAATAGAATTGGATTATAATTTCTACAAAATCATATTGATTTTATTTTGGATAGTTCACTTCAGTACAAACTTATGATATTATGAGCAGTTCTGAAGAATGAATGACATTTTCATACAAAATGAAACAAAACTTTTATTTATTATATGTATATACAAAGAAAATAAAGAAAAAAAACTGAGTTATACTAAAAATTGTGTATAAAATTTTCTAGATAACTCAATATTTAAAGTTTTTAGTTATGAAGTGAAAATATCACGCAGTACAAAAACAAAAAGCGTAATGCTGACACAATGGTGCATGATGATGTTCCCCATTCGGTCTTGCTATTTTTTCACCCGGTCCGTACTCACCACGATGTTTGCTAAAATACACAGCACTTTCCGAAAAATTTCGTTGTTTGGGTTTTTTAACGTTAAAAATCCATTAAGACTTTTTTTGTGATATTACACAAAGAAGCACAATGATTCAAAATTTCCTCTCAATTTCTTTTCTTTATCTTCTTTGGTCTAGTTATTGTAAATACAATGTAACGTGACATAATTCATAACCACGGAAAAAATGCAAATTGTATTGGTTGAGGTTTTAATATGGTAAATCGTAAATATAGAAATGATATTACTTAAAATATACATATACGAATCATTGGAAACAAAATGATTTACCGCGACATTTGCTATGTTTTGTTCTACTCTAAACGGCGTCACTAAACCAGCGCGCATATATTCCTATTATATCATAAAAAGCTGACTTTTCTTATCACTCCACTATTTCACCAAATATGTTCTACACATTTTGTACTGAAATATTTGTCATTACATTGAATGAAATATGGCAGAGTCGGAGGTTAATGATGATTTATTTTAAATTGTAATAAAATTAATATATGTTTTTACAGCTTGTGGTAGCACTAAAGGACTTACCCAACAGGGCATTAAATGTTCCAGTTACAGAACGACAGTTGTTATTCAAAAATGTTGCGGCAGTGTTATCGAATCCCGGTAAGCTCTAAAATAAAAATGTGCTTCGAGGAATTATAAATATAAACAATTATTACAGGAGTCAACTCAGCTACGATTAAAGGAATATGTAAAGTTATTGCTACAACATTAATTAAATACAAGGATCCCCCATCTCAGTTAATTATTAGAAACTTAATAGTCGACATGCTGAAAACTGATGTTGTTGGAGACTTCACTGTTGAGCATTTAAATTCTATTTTTAAAGTTTTAGCTCTCAAAGAATTGCCGAATGCTCCTCCATTAAAAGCATCAAAGGCTGCTGTAATTGCATTGGGATGGACAGTGTTAGTAATGAAACATTCTAGTCCAGAATCTAATGTTTTAAAAACAGAATGGTCGCGTTTACTTGATTACCAGTCACTTATATATCAAATAACTCTGCATTCCAATAGCATACGAATACATGAAACAACACAGAAAATGTTGTTCGATTTATGGCGTGATGAAAATTTATTTCAGAACAGTTTTAGCCACATGTTGGAAAAAGAATGTTCAAATAATGTGTTATTGTTTTTAATGTTACATTTGCAATTCAATGACCGTGAAAGAGATACACATCTATTAGATACACACAAAGAAAAATTCATTAATTATTTTGTTAAAAGTATAATATCAACAAAAATCAAGCCCCATAAGAATTACATATTTACATGTCGACCACTCTTAAAAACTATACACAAAACAGAGTTTGAAAATTATATATTACCACCTCTTCAAAAAGCAATGCTCAGAAGTCCTGAACTTATTTTACAAGCCGTTGGATTAATTGTTCAGGAAATTGATTTAGATTTTAGTCCATATGCAGACTTGTTTGGAAAGGTGCTAATTCAAAATTTGTATTCTAAAGACGAAGTAGCGCGAAATGAATCGGTGGAATCACTTAAACAAATTGCACAGAAGTGTTCCGAGGAAAATGCAATTTTAACGTTACTAAAAATGATATTTTCAATTTTAAATGGTAGCGATGGGAAGATTACAGTTGCAGAATATCGTTTAAACTTGTTACAGGTATGACATTAATTTCTCCAAATTAAGAAACTAATTTTAAAATATATGTAAAATATATATTTAATATTTCGAATTACTAGGTAGTTACTACATTGATGAAATGCAAATAAATTTATTGTTATTTGTTTCTTATTTCAAGGGTGCCGGAAATTTAAGTTTCAACTCTATTCCTAAGGAAAATTTTACAAAAATCATAAATGAAGTAATTGAACTTTTTTCAAAGGCACTTACTAGTGAGATTCAGGAAAAAGTCTTATGTCACACTTTAGAAATGTTTAGCTTATGGTCCATGAAATTTTCTCAGGAACTTCCGACACGTATAACTGAGGTATTTAAAAAAGGATTGGAGCTTAAAACAACCACACAATGCGTACGCCTTGGGTATTTACAGTGGCTTTTAGCATCTCTACACAATTCATCATTACACAATAATGCCAAATTTACTCCGCTTCTGTTGCAGATTTTTGAAAAAGCTATACAAAATACCAATCAAGTTCTAATTACTTGTGAAGCTATGTGTGCTGCCTGTACTATATTATTAACAGAAAAACAAAATGGCGATACAAGTCTCAATAATTTTTGGAGCACAATATTAGATTTAAACAAACAAATATTCTTTAGTGAGCGGTTTTTATATTCAGCTCCTGCTGATACCTTATGTTACATATCTTTACTTGCTGAAAGATTGCTGAATGATTACTTTCACAAATTGAAAGGACCAACAGACTTAATTTTTAAAGGTATTGTTCATTGTCTGACATCGAGCTCTACCAAAGTACGTAACTATGCGAAATATTTAATACCGAAATTGATTAGTGGCACAAATGGAGTACAATTTGTTAAAAAAATTTTGGAAGAATTAGAAAACTGTGTTGATGTTGTTAAGATAAGTTACGATGGCGATATAACGAACGATGAAGGTTTAACTCCATCATATGTATTTGTTGAGATAATCGAAGAACTTTGCAATTTTGAAGAAATAACGTTTGCCGATGCTCAAATACTAGCTCTACAATCTCTTAATGTTTGTCATCACCCAGCTGTAGTTAGTAATGAATCTGAAATGTGGGAAAATATTTTGAAATTGAAATTAAACTTAGATCCTAAAGTTTTTGTGTCATTAAATTCTAAGCAAATTAAAAATTTATTAATTGATAATTTTAAAGAAAAAGATACGTATAAAAATGCTGCAGGAACAATTGTACGACTCAGTCCAGATGTGATGTTACCAATTCTAATGTCAAAAATAATTACGGATCTTAACGATCCAGATATGATAAATGTAACCGATAATGATTATTTTACGTATCTTACACCTAATGGAGAATTATATGACAAAAGTGTTATACCAAATAACGAGGATATTTATTCCACAGTGGGTTTAAAAAGGGAAAACAAAGTCTATAGTTATAAAGAACAACTTGAAGAGCTTCAATTACGTCGTGAAATTGAAGAAAAACGCAAAAAAGAAGGCAAAGCAAAACCTTCACAGCTAACCCCAAAGCAGCAGGAAGTTATCAAAATTCAAACAGAAAAAGAAAATTTAATTAAAGAACGCTTGTCAATATTAAAAAATAAATTGAATACATTGATAACAATGTTAGAAGCCGCATGTTTGGGAGGAGCAAAACAGGTTTCATTACATTTTGCAGATCTATTACCTTCAGTACTTAGGCTGTTAAAGTCCCCACTTGCAGCCGAACCACTTTCGAATTTATATTTTTTCCTTCACACTACATGCTTTAATAATGAAATGGAAAATTTGGGCCACTCACTTGCAGTGACTACAATAAGACTTGAAAAGCCCCATTGTGATTTAAATAATGAATGGGTTATAAAGGATTTAAATGATTTGGTGATTGATACGTTAATACTTCTTTATAAGTGTACTGTTGGGAGAAGTAATGAATGCTCAAGTGACAACCTAGAATTTGCATTACTTGCACCTGCATTTGCCTTTGCTTTTGAATTTTTAAAACGAGCTTTAGCCTTTAATTGTATAACTGCAAAGGAAGAATACCTGGTAATGGCTATTGAAATTATTGAGTACCATGCACAAATAAAAGGAGATACAATATTTGGCGATGTGTCTGACTACAGACATCCGAAATATATGCCTCATATGGAAATGTTTAAGGTACTTCTAGGGTTAATATCAAAATATCGAACTAGAGTTCAAACTAAATCAGTGTGCGCTCTTTTAGAGGTAGCGAAGATATGTTCAGGTGAAGATTACTGTGTAATGGCTGCAAAAACAGAAATTGAGTTGTTTCTTGATGCGTTGCAAAGCCCTTCTGAGGAAATTAGAGACGTTGGCTTGCGTGCCTTAACTATAATGGTTAAAGGTTTACAATTTCAACAGAAGCAGAATGAAGAAATATGTACGCACGTGTCATGCAGATTATGGATTGCAAAATTCGACATTTCTGAATCAAATCGTATTTTAGCGAATAAACTTTGGGAATTAGCAGATGTGGAGTTACCTGAAGCTGAAGAACTTCTTGATGATATTATACACCCTGTGCACTGTATTCAGAAAGCAGCATCTTTTTCAATAGTTGATCTATTAGGTCAAGATACTGTCTTAGTGAAACGAATTTTGAAACGTTTACTGTCAATTTATAATGAAAAACTTACAATGATTCCACCTGTATTAGATCAATTTGATAGAGAAGTTGAACCGGCTGTTGATCAGTGGAAACCTCGCAGAGGGGTTGCAATTGCAATTGCGCAAATAGCGCCTTATTTTTCAGTTGAAGACGTCAATCATGTAATGCAGTTTATGGTATCACAAGGTCTTGGCGATCGTGAAGAAATAGTTCATAAAGAAATGCTTGCTGCTTCATTGACTATCGTTGACTTACATGGAAAAGAAACTATAATTCATTTATTACCAGTGTTTGAGGATTTCTTGGATAAAGCACCAAAATCTCAAAGTTATGATAATATTCGTCAGGCTGTTGTAATATTGATGGGATCTCTTGCTAGGCATTTGGAAAAGGACGATAAACGCATTGAACCAATTGTACGAAGATTAATAACTGCATTATCAACTCCATCTCAGCAAGTACAAGAAGCTGTATCAAACTGTTTACCTCATCTAGTTCCTTCAGTAAGAGATGAAGCTCCAGCGATAATCAAGAGGTTAATGCAATTATTAGTTAAATCTGATAAATATGGCGAAAGAAGAGGAGCAGCATATGGTATAGCTGGTATAGTAAAAGGATTAGGTATTTTATCGCTTAAACAGTTCGATATTATGTCTAAATTAACTACTTACATTCAAGAAAAAAAAAATTATAAATCTCGCGAAGGTGCTTTATTCGCTTTTGAAGTCCTTTGTACAACACTTGGACGACTATTTGAACCTTATATTGTTCATGTTTTACCACATTTACTACAATGTTTCGGAGATTCATCACAGTATGTAAGACAAGCTGCAGATGACACAGCAAAAGTTGTGATGGGAAAGTTATCAAATCATGGTGTGAAACTTATACTGCCTGCTTTGCTTGATGCTTTAGATGAAGACTCTTGGCGAACAAAAACAGCTTCAGTTGAATTGCTTGGGGCTATGGCATTTTGTGCTCCAAAACAATTATCATCTTGCCTACCCAGTATTGTTCCCAAGCTTATAGAAGTACTTGGTGATTCGCACACAAAAGTTCAGGAAGCAGGCGCTGATGCCTTGAAAGTTATCGGCTCAGTAATAAAAAATCCAGAAATACAAGCTATTGTTCCTGTGTTGTTAAAAGCTTTGGAAGACCCATCTAAAAATACTTCAACTTGTTTACATAGTTTATTACAAACCAAATTTGTACATTTCATAGATGCTCCGTCCTTGGCTCTGATAATGCCTGTTGTTCAAAGAGCTTTTATGGATAGATCAACTGAAACACGAAAAATGGCTGCTCAAATAATTGGTAATATGTATTCTTTAACAGATCAGAAAGATTTAATGCCATACTTGCCAAGTATTACACCGGGTCTCAAAATGTCATTACTGGACCCTGTCCCTGAAGTTCGGGCTGTTTCAGCGCGTGCCCTAGGTGCTATGGTTCGTGGAATGGGTGAAACATCTTTTGAGGATCTTCTACCTTGGCTAATGCAAACTTTAACTTCGGAATCTAGTAGTGTAGATCGAAGTGGAGCTGCTCAAGGTTTATCCGAAGTTGTAGGTGGGTTGGGAATTGAGAAATTACGTCAAATAATGCCGGAAATTATTGCAACCGCAGAAAGAAATGATATTGCCCCGCATGTAAAAGACGGTTATATTATGATGTTTATATATATGCCTAGTGCATTTCCACAAGAGTTCACACCTTATATTGGTCAAATAATTAACCCCATCTTAAAAGCATTAGCAGATGAAAATGAGTATGTTCGTGATACTGCTCTTAAGGCTGGACAACGAATTGTAAATTTGTATGCAGAAACTGCTGTGACACTACTCCTGCCAGAACTAGAAAAAGGATTGTTTCACGATAATTGGAGAATTCGGTTTAGTTCGGTACAATTGCTTGGGGATTTGCTATATAGAATTTCTGGAGTTTCTGGAAAAATGACAACGGAAACTGCTAGTGAAGATGATAACTTTGGTACTGAACAATCACATACTGCTATAATAAGATTTTTAGGCGACGAAAGACGTAATAGGGTGCTTTCTGGACTTTATATGGGAAGAAGTGATGTCTCTTTGATGGTTCGACAAGCTGCGCTACATGTTTGGAAAGTAGTTGTTACAAATACACCTCGAACTTTAAGAGAGATACTACCAACTCTGTTTGGTTTATTACTCGGTTGTTTAGCTAGTACAAGTTACGATAAGCGTCAAGTTGCAGCGCGAACATTAGGAGATTTAGTAAGAAAATTAGGAGAACGAGTATTACCAGAAATAATTCCAATTTTAGAATGTGGATTGAATTCAGAGCATGCAGATCAACGTCAAGGTGTGTGTATAGGCTTATCAGAAATTATGGCATCTACATCTAAAGAAATGGTTTTAACATTTGTTGATAGTTTGGTGCCAACAGTTCGAAAAGCGCTATCAGATCCTCTTCCTGAAGTTAGAGAAGCAGCAGCAAAAACATTTGAATCACTACATTCCACTGTGGGAGCCCGTGCTTTAAATGATATATTACCATCAATGCTTGAGGGACTTTCCGATCCAGATACTACTGTTGCTGAAAATACCTTAGATGGTCTTCGACAAGTCATGTTTATAAAATCACGAGTAGTATTGCCCTATTTAGTCCCTCAATTAACTGCAGCGCCAGTTAACACTAAAGCATTATCTATTTTGGTTTCTGTTGCAGGGGAAGCTCTCACTAAATATTTACCAAAAATATTATCTGCTTTACTTCAAGCTCTTTCTGATGCGCAAGGAACTGCCAACGAAAATCAGGAGCTTGAATATTGTCAAATTGTAATTTTATCTGTTTCTGATGAAGTTGGTATTCGTACTATAATGGATACATTAATGGCATCTGCTAAATCGGAAAGCATTCCAACACGTAAGTCTGCCTCCAGTTTACTCTCAGCGTTTTGCATTCATTCACCTGGTGACTATTCTCATTACGTACCGCAATTATTACGCAGTCTATTACGATTAATGGCTGACTCAGACAGAGATATATTGCAAAGATCCTGGGATGCCTTAAATGCTGTTGTTAAAGGCTTAGACTCGGCACAACAAATAGCTCATGTTTCGGACGTACGGCAAGCAGTTCGATTTGCAGCTAGTGATCTTAAAGAAAGTGAATTACCTGGTTTTTGCTTACCTAAAGGAATATCGCCATTACTACCTGTATTTCGAGAAGCAATACTGAATGGTTTACCAGAGGAAAAAGAAAATGCAGCACAAGGATTAGGCGAAATTATTGAATTAACAAATTCACAATCCTTACAACCTTCAGTTGTGCATATTACTGGTCCTTTAATTCGTATACTAGGAGATCGATTTAATGCTGGCGTTAAAGCTGCTGTTTTGGAGACTTTAGCCATTTTGCTACATAAAGTCGGAGTGATGCTAAAGCAATTCCTACCTCAACTTCAAACAACATTCTTGAAAGCATTGAACGATCAAAATCGAACGGTCAGAATGAAAGCAGGAAAAGCATTATCTGAACTCGTTACCATTCATAGTCGCCCTGATCCGCTTTTTAATGAAATACATAATAATATCAAAAGCAACGACGATTCCGGTATACGTGAAACAATGCTACAAGCTTTAAGAAGTTTAATAACAGCAGGCGGTGACAAGATGTCAGAACCATTAAAAAAGCAAGTAAATACCACATTACTATCAATGTTAGGACACCAAGAGGATATTACAAGAAATTCAGTAGGTGGATGCATAGGTGCACTTTTAAAATATCTGAAAAGTGAACAGGTTGATGAAATTCTTAAAAATTATGTTTTTGTAGACGACAACGAAGACGGTCCATATAAACACGGCAGAACAGTTGTTTTGTTTGTAGCATTAAAAGAATGTCCTTCAATTATAGTAACACAGAATTACACCGAAAAAATAACAAAAAGCATTTCTAGCAGTGTTACATCAGACAAAGTATCTATCGCATGCAACGGTGTTCGAGCAATTACTTATTTTATGGAATATAAATTGTCTAACAATGAAATTCCACCAGCCACAGTTGTGGTCACTTTTACTCGTATTATGAATCATAACAGCAATGAAGTAAAACAACTTGTAGCTAAATGTTGCAGTCATCTTGCTAAAACACTAACCGTTGATCAAATTGTTCCTGAAGTGATGAAGTATATTGTGCCTATGTTAGTAAATGGCACTAAAGAAAAAAATAGTTATGTTAAATCGAACTCTGAATTTGCTCTGATATCAATACTACGACTACGTGAAAATGAAAATACATATGCAAATGTTTGCCAAGTTTTAGAGCCCGGCGCAAAAGATTCTCTCTCTGAAGTAGTAAGTAAAGTATTACGGAAGGCGGCAATTCAACCTGCTGGAAAAGAAGAAGAACTAGATGACACAATCCTGGCATAATTATCAATTTGTATACAGTTATTTATATTGTCTTCTTATTGTCTAAAAATAAAAAATGCCGCAAACTAATAGATTTTTTTGACTTATCAAAAATTGGATGTTTTAATTAATTTATTTAAAAATAAAATATCTGTATCGGATTCCTATTAGGTAACAATAAAATTGGATAGTTCAAAGGAACATAAAATTACCACTAGTTCAGATAAAAAAAGAGTTTCTTCTTACTTTTCCCATTAATATTAGTAACATTAGAAAATGAGCCTAGAATAAAATACTTTAAATAAACCAACCGTTATCCGAGGTGCAGCGATTATTCCATACTTTGAGAATTTAACTAGTAGAGGATTCTTTACCGACATCGATTACAAATGATCACTAATAGGCTATCATATTGAAACAGCAGTTTAACACCAAAGTTTGATCTAATGACAAACGGTTTGCAAAAAAACGAAGGCATTTCTTCAGCGTTAAAGATAATTATTTTGGATACGTGGTTTTAATTATTACTAATTAATTATTAGTATTAATTATTAAAATATTAAATTAATATTTTTTGTGTAATGTACGAAATTCTTAAATATTTATTGGATACTAGAACATATGTTTTAAAATTTACTTAATTAAGTTGAGTTTGAGGTACAAATTCCTTGGCATTAGGGTTCAAAACAGAAGGCAGTACATTGAGAGTCAACACTGTAGAATTATTTTGGTCCAGTCTGAAATGTATTTGAAAATGTAGTCACTCAATTTAAAATATTTTAGTGGCTTTAAGTTACTTATTTCTAGGAGGATCACAAAACTCTGTCCAATTGGAGATATCTGTTTCATGTTCATCACAAAATTCCTTACTCTTTGTTAATTCAGATATAAGTTCGTCTTCCATCATGGCCTCCATACATTCGTTCATTAAGTGTTCTTCTTCAAGTCGCGCGAGTTCCTATTGAAAATATTTAAAACTGATGAATTAAATAAATTATAAATAATTATTTATTACATTTCTATCGAATTCTTCTTCGTTTTCCATCCACATATATTCAGAGAAATCTGGATCTTCTTCAAAGTCTGAAAATGATTCTTCTTCTTCGACAATACAATCTAGCTGTTCTGACCAATCGCTTGAGGGTACTTTAATAAGCATTTTGATATATTGTTAACTGTTAAATAAAAAATGTAAAAAATGAGAAAATTTAGTTGTCATGTAAACATAAAGACGTGCATTAAATAGTAGCAAGTTTCGAATTCTTTTCATTATTTGTATTATTTTGAAGTGATATATGAACAAATTATTTAGTTTTGAAATTTTTAATTTTTTACTAGCTCTTAATGTAGATGCGTAATTTAGTAGAATTAAGTTCAACAAACCAAATAAATATTGAATATAAATAAACCAAAAAAAAAAAAAGTTTTTATATGTACATATGTTAGAATGAACATAAAAATAATAACAAATGGTACTTTGCATATTCAATTATATATACATATATCATAAATATCTGAATAATAATCTAATTTGTTTTTTTTTAATATACTGCGTAAATGTTTATATAGCTTTCATTACAAAAACTGTATTCATACATAAAATTATGATTTTTTATAATTAGCAAACATTTCAGTAATTCGTCATGATGGATAAATGAATTGTGAATATATTTGGCTAAGGGTCGAATTAATTGCTCACACCATTACTTTTGACCTCGATAGTCGATCAATTCCAAAAAAAAAACAACTATATAAAAGGTGTTAATTTTCTTTATGTAGAAAAACAACTAAATATCTAAAGAAGTTTATCAAAATATATATTATTATTTTGTGGAAATAAATATACGGTTATTAAGAGCTTGGTTCCTATATATTCCAAAAATATACGCATAACAAAATATTCTTATAAAAACAAATCTGATTATATATATAATATTAATATATTTATATAGAATTTTTTTTGATACAAAGCAAATTGCAAAAATTTTTTATTTCCGTGTTCCGTTTCTTGACTAGATATTTAAACTTTACAAATACATTA
Source organism: Teleopsis dalmanni (assembly GCF_002237135.1). Taxonomy (NCBI): domain Eukaryota; kingdom Metazoa; phylum Arthropoda; class Insecta; order Diptera; family Diopsidae; genus Teleopsis; species Teleopsis dalmanni. The sequence continues at coordinate 161,084,949 of NC_051847.1, read as the reverse complement.
GATTTTTAAGTAAATTTAGTCATTTTTACAATAAATTAAATAAATAATTAAAACACTAACCACAAAACAATTTTATTCGATCGAGAAATTTTTATTTACTGTAATTTATATTACTAATAACGGAATACATAATGGAACGAAACATAGAAACAAAGTAAATTGAAATACCAAGGTCAATGATTATGTCTGTTGTATATCATATAATATGCATAAGGGAAGCGTCGAAAAAATTTTGAATAATTGTGATCCATTGTGTAATATCTGTAATGTATTCACCATAACACGATGGTCAGATATTAAGATTGGTGTGACTGATAACTAAAACGTTTAGTATGTTCAATTTTTTTCAATTTAACAATTGTTATATATGTTATATACATCAAATATACTTGAATTTGTAAACTAAAATCAGTAGTGTTTAATTATTATTGATATATGTAAATATGTATACATAAATCAATTTTAAAACATGTCAAATGCTTTTTTTTACCTATGTTGACATATGTTTTGTTATGTTGTGTACAATATAAAATATAAAAATTGAAAACCTAAAAATTAATTAATTTAAACAACAAAAAAAAATAAATATTTGTATCAGAAAAATAATGGTAAGCATTATTATCTTTTAAATTTAAAATAATTTATTTCTTTATGTAAATGAATATATTAGTAAATATAATTATTAGTAAATAGAATTTTGCAACATGTATTGTTGGATCACCCATTATAAATTATGATCAAGGTTTCTAATATTTATTACTTGAGAAAAAGCTTTTAATTATTGAGAATAACTTACATTACAATTCTTTTGTACAATTTAAATTATATCAGAATAAGTTCAACTCCACTTCCGAACGGTCGTTGTTTTTTTTGGTTGGTTCTTTACATTTTTTATATTCGTTGTTTGTCACAAAAACACATGTGATTTTACATTTTGGCGTCCAACGTGGGACACGAGTTTAAAAGTGTATATCCATTTCTCGGGAATAAAATTAATGCAATTTTATTTATACAGTGTGATTCGAATAATATACGTGATAATATAATTATTGCAATTTATAATGTATCAACCACCTCAGAGGAAAGCAAATGGGATTTGGGCTAGAACCAACTCCGAAAAAGCTGAGCTTTTTGCCGCCTATTTCGAAGCTACGTTTAATAACCCAAAACAACAAGATAGCGACGTAGCACAGAGCAGCTCTATTTGAAACATTAAAATAAAGGAATTTTCTATAACAGAGATTAAAAATACTATAAAATATAAGATTAAATTAAAAAAATCACCGGGATATGATGGTATTATGGGAAAGATTCTGACTGAGCTACCTCAACAAGCACTTGTATAGCTGAGAAATGTGTTTCAGAAGTAATAACAATACCCAAACCAAATAAAGACATAACTCTCACAAGCTCATACAGACCAATTAGTTTATTACCAGTTATGTCAAAATTGTTTGAAAAAATACTTTTTAAAAGAGTAGAGCCGATTCTCCACAAAGATAAACTTATTCCTGACCACCAATTCGGTTTTCGAAAAAAATATTTGACTATACAACAAGTCCACAGAGTTGTAAATAAAATAACAAGTGATATTGATACAAAACAATTTTCCTCGGCACTATATCTAGACGTTGCAAAGGCTTTTGACAGCGTTTGGCATGGGGGTCTCCTAACCAAATTATCCCAGCTACTTCCAACAAACTTTTGCCTCATAATAAAGAGCTATCTACAAAATAGTAATAGATAGATACTTTTATGTAATGTACAAACACTCAATCTCCGAACTTAAACAAATGAAAGCTGGTGTGCCTCAAGGAAGCGTACTAGGTCCATTATTCTACCTGTTATACACTGCTGATATCCCGATACCTTCTGATCCTCAAAGTTTGATAGCAACTTTTGCAGACGATACAGCACTAATTGCAGGCTGATATAAACTTTAACAAATCTACAGACAACTTGCAGAATTACTTAAATGCAACGCTGGAATGGTTCGACAAATGGGGAGTTCAAATAAATACAACTAAAACAGAACATGTCATCTACACGAATAAAAAATATGACCTAAAACGTTTAAAAATTAACAATGATGAAGTGTTCACACACACAATGGCAAATTACCTTGGTATTACTATAGATAGCAGATTAACTTGGAAAGACCATATCAAAGCTAAAAGAAATGAAACTAAGCATCGCTTTGGACAATTGTACTGATTACTCTGCTCAAAATCAAAACTAACAGTGGAAATAAACTTCTAATATATAAAACGATAATCGCTCTAATTTGAAAATATGGAGCTGAAATATGGGGCACAGCATGCAAATCTAACCTACAAATACTGCAAAGACTACAATCAAAAATACTTAGAACTATCATTAACGCTGTCTGGTACATCTCAAACTACGACATTCATCGTGACTTAAAAATACTACTTAAAAAAACTACCGGTGCTAAAACTCCCAACGTTTAATGGGAAATACTCAGAGTTTCAAAACATCTTTACCTTTTTAGTCAAATTATTGACAGAGTCGAGTTTGACTAACATTGAAAAATTCAATCATTTATTAGGACAGGCTTTGGATACAGTACAAGCACTCCCAATTACTAATGACAATTATCCAAAGGCACTCGAAAGACTTAAGACGTGATACGACAATAGAACATTGATTTTTATGGAAAATCTTTCAACATTATTCGAATCGTAAATGGAAGGAATCGCTAAGCTTCACTTTGCTTCCAACTTGGGACCATTCTGTGAAAATACTTGACAGGCATTGTCAATTTTTAAGTTCAGTAGAGGGTAAGTGCAACCAACAATAACAATTGCGTAAGGTTGACAATAAACTACCAAATAACGTTCGTAATAATCAATTCTTATTTTCGATAGCTACAGCAATTAAAACCTGTTTATTTTGCACAAGCAATGAGCATTTAATTCAAAATTGCCGTCAATTTAAACAGTTAAGTATCGATGAAAGATTTGAGAAGCTTAAAGGCCTAGGTCTTTGTATAAATTGTCTTTCAAAAAGTCATCGTGTCAGCAGCTGTTGCAGCCTTTCGTTGCAGAATTGGCAACAAGTCCCATACGTTCGGAGGATACTTCTGTTGCTATCCACACTCACCTAAATATCTGCTCAACCCAACAAATCATTCTTGCAACTGCATTAGTCTTAATAAAGGACAATTTTGGCGTTTATCAACTTGGAAGGGCGTTGCTCGATTCGGGCTCCCAAGTTAATCTGATGACAGAGGAATTTTCACAAAAACTTATGCTTATGCAAAAACTTATAAAAAACCTTTAAATATCACTAGTATAGGTAATACGTCGACTAAAATTAAACATCAGATCATAACTACTATTAAATCACGGGTTAATAATTTTGAATGATTTCTTGATTTTTGCATAACTCCTCACATTGCTTATCAACCAGATTCAGATTTCGACATTTCTAATTGGGAATTTCCCGCGAATACACCACTCGCTGATGAAGAATTCTTCAAATCAAAGAAAATTGATATTCTATTAGGTGCGGAAAGTTTTTTGAGTTTTTATGTGTCGGTCAAATTAAATTAGGTGAGAATTTGCCTACTCTTCAAAAAACCTTATTGAGATGGGTGGTATCCGGAAAATACAGAACACACAAATCATTTATCTCGACTGCAAACTACTCTATTACATCTGAAAAGGCGATTAACAATAATTTTGAAATGTTGTGGAAACTAGAGGAGTTAAAGGTAAGCTCAAAGCCATGGTCGCCAGAACATAAGAGTTGTGAGTCGCCTTATATTAATTCAGTGCATCAAAATTTAGTCGGTAAGGTTGTGGTCCGTTTATCCTTCAAAGAAAATCCAAGCTATCTTGGCTTAACTTACAACATTGCGTTACGTCGATTCTTAGCACTAGAACGTCGATTATTATTACAACCACAAATTAAACTTGACTATATAGAATTTATGACAGAGTACGAATAATTGGGGAACATGACTATGGTTAATCAGCCAAAAAATATGGAACCGCACTACTATATTCCACATCACTGTGTGATAAAGCCTACAAGATCATCTACTAAATTAGGAGTAGTATTCGATGCGCCATGTTGCACAACTAATAATGTTTCTCTCAACAACATCTTAATGGTAGGACCAATAACAGAACCTGAATTGTTTCATCTATTGCTGCAGTTTCGTCTCTATAGCTATGCATTAACCGCAGACATTGTAAAAATGTTCAGACAAATACTTATCGATAAGGAGGATCGAAGGTTCCACTGCATCTTGTGAAGAACTTCCGCCGCGGAGCCCATACACACATATAAATTAAACACTATCACTTATGGTATGGTTTCAGCACCATTTCTAGCAACTAGAAGTCTGAATTGGTTATGCTTTATTACATCCAGTCGATGCTGAATAAACAAAAACTTCATTTTATGTTGACGATTTTATAGGTAGGGCTAATTCAGTGATTTTTTTGTTTTGATAGAATCCAGATTGAAGTGTTCAGTACTTGCAAACAGTTGATTCCAATGTTTTGATCACACAACATTAAAATTATTAAAGAATTTAAATTAAGAAGTTACAACTATCTTTGAAAACGGAGGCCTGAAGCTAGACAAATGGCATTCTAATTATCCAGATTTCGTTGATGATAGCACAATGAAAGACCTTAATCCGGATGACGGCGCACTTACTAGTACCTTAGGTATTAAATGGCAACAAGTACAAGATATCTTTCTATTTACATTTAACACTAAATCAAATTAATTACACGTAGCGAGTAATTTTATCGACAGCATCGTCTCTCTTCGATCTATTAGTTTTATTAGCACTATTGATACTAGTGGCAAAAATTATTCTACAAGAGCTGTAGCTATTAAAACTTAATTGGGATGAATCCGTTCCACAGAATCTGCATTTAGCATGGAATAACTTTCTTCGTAGCATGCAATCTCTCTCACAAGTTAAAGTACCAAGATATTGCTTGGTTACGAAGTGGACACACTTACAAACTCATGGGTTTTGTGATGCATCAATACATGCATATGGCTGCTGTTTATATCTTCGTTCAACAAACTTCAAAGGTAATTTTCACATACAATTATTTACTGCAAAATCTAGAGTGGCTCCCACAAAGAAAAAATCGTTACCGAAATTAGAACTGTGTGCTGCTTTGCTGTGAGCCAAATATATGACAAGGTGAAGGCTCACAAATTGTATTGCACTGGTTAAAGCAACACACTTCGACAGTATCGATATTCGTATTGTAGTGTATTAGAAATCCAGGACCTTACACCACAATGTTCGTGGAGACATATACCTTCAAAGATTAACCCAGCTGACATTGTATCTCGAGGCACAACAACAAATGAGTTGGTCGATTCAAACTGGTATACTGGACCATCCTTTTTGTATACTAATCAGGAATTTTGGCCACCCAATATATGCGACGAATTTGTAGACGATGTTAATAGGTAAAAACGTAAAGCTATCTTTATTCTCGAAAAAAGTATCAGTTAAATTCTTCATGCTATATCTAAGTTCAGTTCGTTCTCAAAAATACTTCGAGTAGTTGCATACATGACGCTGTTTTGTACATAATAGATAATGACAACATACCGCCACAACGTTGCCAAATGGGAAGAGTAGTAAACTGCATTCGCAGTAGTGACAGTCAAGTTCGCGTGTAGCTGATGTGAAGACTTCCAATGGATTGATACGTCGCCCTATCACTAAATTAGCCTTACTTCCATTATCGCAAAATTAATTGAAATCCTTTCAAGGTGGCCGGGATGTTGGATTCAAGGTTTCTAATTTTTATTACTTGAGAAAAAGCTTTTGATTATTGAGAATAACTTCCATTAAGTGTAAACTTTCTTACATTTCTTTTGTACAATTTAAATTATATCAGAATAAATTCAACTCCACTTTCGAAAGGTCGTTGTTTTTTTTGGTTGATTCTTTACATTTTTTATATTCGTTGTTTATCACAAAAACGCATGTGATTTTCAACATACATCTGTAAATATAAGGTGTATTCCTTTGAATGCTCCAATAGAACACGTGTCGCTTAAAAATAAACATGCAAAGCAAAAACAAAATGAGTTAAAATAAACCCATTTTCCTGAAAGTGCTTAACAAATAAGCCTCTCGCACTACAATGGTGCCAAATCTTACAACTGTTCTATTATGAATGCTTTTTGGTAGAAAATGGAAAATTCCAGCCAGATGACAGAATTATCTGAGGAGTTTTTTTTTATTATTTATAACTGTTTCGAAAATGTTGAAGATAACTGACAGGTTAGTAATTGTTAAGAAATCATTCGTTTATTATTTATTAAGGAATTTCTGTTCATTAAAATATGCAATACATGAATAAATACAAAACACAATCGTTATAATAAAAGCAAAAAGTTATAAAAAAAACAATAAAGCAATGTTAAATACTGTTTATTTAGCATTAACCACTGATGTTAGAAATTTTAAAATTATACCTTGTATTGCCTTCTGAAGTGCAGGCGCTATAAAATATTTCAAATATTCGGTCATTGCGCCACAATCTTTGTACCTTCCTTATTCCATTATTTTTTTTTTTATTTTATTATGGATAAAATCTTAATAAAATGTGTCCTTTTATATAAATTTAAATATAATATAAAATGCTCACGAATAACTTTTTGTGTCACTGGCAGTGATACCAAGTTATTCTTAAGCAACCAGAAGTTGTTTTATTGGAACATTCCTGCCAAAAGAACATACCTTATTAGGGCAATTCTGGCAAGGATCTTTCACCACACTCAAAAATCTCACGAAAGATCGTTTAAAAGATCTTTGTATTTTCTGCATAAAAACATTTTTTAATATACAATAAAATATATAAAAATTAGCATTCTTTATAAGATTTCCCCTGGTGTTTGGTTTTGTGCTGCCACATTTGTTGGTCAAAAAATTCAATTTGAAAAAAATATTTTAGAGCTGCCACCTCACCCTTATGATCAAAATTGTTTAGTTTTTAAATTTAAATTTAAATTAAATACATTTCATTTGTTACAATGTTATTGCAAGCAATTAAGACGAAAGTAAAAGACAAGTACCTAAAATGATGAAAACATTTTGAGATCAAGAATAATATATAAAATATTGAATAAGTGAATGTAATAATTGACATGCTTGAATATGCTTTTAGCGCAATGGGCAGTAAAACACTTTATTTCCACAACAGCAGTAGACAATTTACAATAAATGTTAATATGTAAATATATGCGTAGTATTCTTACTTTATAATCAAATATAACTTTAATATCTTACATTTATATAATGTATTTTATATATTTTTTAATGTTTATAATATTTCAATTTCATAAAATAATAATAACCATCCTTCTAATAACTTAAAATGATAGTTTGAATAGTCGTGAAAAAATATTCTAGCGTGAAGAAATTTCCAACAATCAATAAAAGTGTTCTTATACGATTGAAGATGCTTTCGGTAAGATTCTTCAATAATCAAAAAATTTGATTGGGAATATTTCCTTTATAAATGTATTGGTAAGAAAATGTGAGTGTGTGAAAAATTATTTTGTACTATCCCTGCCAACATTTACACTATTCATTTATCGTACATCCTCAAAATACGAAACTTATTACTCGCCTTAATATAAGGTTTGTTATTAATCTTTATTATGCTTGGATCGTTAAGCGATTCTTCTTTCAAATTTATTAATCTGCTCTTTTTCTTATAAAAAAATTGTTCCTAATATTTACATATTATAATATTTGTAATATTTCTAATATTACCCTTTTATTTGTAACTTTTGTCTCTCTGTTTTGAATATGCACGTGTGATTTATGTTATTCCAATGTAAACATATTTATAAAATTGCAAATAATCAAAATATTTAATCAAAGTTTTTAATTAATTTGATTTTATCTAAGAAGGGATATGTTTTCAAAAAGTAAAAGTGAGTTGATTCTATACTGAAAACTGTATTCAATTTAATTCTGCAATATATAAAATTTAAAAGAATAATTAGTATGATTATTTTTCGAATAAAAGCATCGAAAAAATAAACAAAATAAGCATTGTTAAGCGGAGAGATATTCTAGTGACATTAATATCGACGTACGCGATATAAATATTATTCTAAACCAGTGACGATTGCTCTAAGGTGCGGAGGTGTGCGGTGAACACCCTAACATAATTTGCAAAATGTCAAATAACATAGGTATATAAATTTATTAGGTATCTTCACATCAAGAATTATTATTAATTATTACATTTCCATATACATATATATTTTTTAAAGTTTTTGCAAAAACAATTAAATATAATTGTCTATGAAAACTCAATCAATTTGCTTCTGTTAGCTGCTATCATAGAGTATATATACTCTTTGCTGCTATACTTGTTAGATGTGCTCATATATTTGCAGCTCAAATCACAGAACATTTCTATTTTATTTCGTCTCTCCCCTTTGTGTGCAAAGAAGTTGGCAGCACATTCATACGTTGCATATGAACAAAATAATGTGCGTGTGCTCCCGTTCGTAATATCAGAGATAGAGATTTATATAGTGAGAATTGTATGAGAGTAATTTTCTGTTCTATTCGAATATCAACTGCATGCATACGAATCCAACATTATGATTTGCCAAAGTGGTTGCATGAGCGGCTGAAGCGTGCAGCTCATCTCACCATACATTTCTATCACATTTCGTCTCTCCCCTTTTAACAGCAGCACCCACGAATTTCTGTTCTTATGGTGCGGGGTACTTGTGCGCACATTGCAAGTGGTTTCGATTTTGTTTGATCACTGCACAAACATGTATGTTTCTAAGTACAAACTCTCTTGTTTGAAAAAAGTTGGTTTGATGTTACGAGAATTATGTGAAATGTTTTGTTTCTTCCATATTGATATAATATTAAACTTATATATAAATTATTAATTTAATTTGTTTAATATGTTATTTTGTTAATGAATTGTTAATATAATATTGCGAATATATTGTTGCCTAATATAATATGGTTATTATTAATAAAACATCTCATATATTTTAATTTAAGTGGTACATGTAAAAAAAACATTAAAGAAGAGCCGCACACCCTTCCAAATAGGGCACGCGTCGTCACTGTTCTAAACAGAATTGCAACTAAAACTGTGAAATACAAATCTATTGACATTATGATCAATAAAATTAATCGATTGGATAAGTCAAATAAAAGATCCGGTCCCTTATGCAATTTGTTACGCTTCTTTGGAACTCGCGGATTAGTTAAAAACTCCTCACGATAAAAATATTGACTGCGATTATTACAAGCACACATTTCCATTTTATGCTTCGTGGATATTGAAAATGCTTGCTGGGGTAGATATAAATTTAATTTCTCATTTACTCTCTCTATAGATTACTTAATCCACTCTTTAAAATTATTACTCTTCATAACCAGTTTGTTTATATTTAAATCCTCTTACAATGTTTCTTTTTTTCCCTACTCCTTACAATGTTGCAGTTCTACATTGTGCGAGTTCATTTGTGTTAGAACGGTATGTTCTTTATTTTAACTTCTTAAGTTTTAATTTACTTTTGTCTATCGCTAAAAATATGAACAAAACAAGCAATGATATTGACAAATTTTTTAACAAAAACTATATATTTAAAAAAATAAATAAAACTTTGAAAATAATTTGTTTCTATTTTGCGGTTCAAAAGGCCATAAACACATATATATTCACAATTCACAACTATCATCACTATATGCAAATGTAATCAGTAATGTATAGTACGGCACATGTATTGAAATCTAATTCAGAATGCACGATGTTATCATCAAAATGTATTCAAACAAGACTTACAATACAAGATCAGTATATATTAAGTTCTTAGCGTGTGAAGTTCGATTAAAATGAACATATTGTTAATTGTGCAGTCTCTCATAATATTAACAATTGCATTTGATTATAGTAATTGTGAAGGTCTAATTGAAGTTTTTCGATGGAAACAAATAGATTTTTATAATCGCGGAGATGGTCAGTCTGGAATAAAAACTGGTACATCTCCACCGAAAAAGTCATCAGGTATGAATTAAAAATATTTACATTTTATGTATAATTAATTATTAATAATTGGGAAAGATTGTCTTTTTCCAACAAAAAAAAAATGTACGGATTTAACAAATAAAAAAAATTTTTTTTTTTATACCAACTTGTAAAAGAGAAAGTTAAGTGATAAACTGTGGTTATTATTTTTATCAGTCTTATTTGTATAATATGTATATATATTATTTATTATCAGTGACGTCCTATACTATGACTAAAATGTATGTTTGAATATATTTTATAATAGAAAATATATGTATATATGTACCTCTTTTTTCAAAAATTCACCTTCAAAATGCAAGTTAGTAATCTTTTATTTTGCATTCAGATGTTACTCGGTAATTTAGTATTCAGTAAAATAAAAGAATGACAAACGTCATCTATTTTTAATTTTGCTGGTCTAGGTTACATAAAAGCAGGAAGATTTCAGGAAAAAAAAAGAAAAATTAAAATTTAAGTAAAACATTCATTGTCTTATTTAGTTTTTCATTTCTATCTATCTTTGTTTATTTATTATTTTTTCAAACACTTCAAAATTAAAATTAAATTCAAGTTTTCTGAAATACTTTTTTTTGTAATACGAAGCAGCTGATATATTTCCAAATACCAAAAAAATTATCAGACTTGGTGCCACGATAATTCGTTAATTCTGTAAGTTTGTAATTCAAAAAAAAATATATATATATATTTCATCATTTTACCAAGTTAACGAGCACATTAACAAGCAAATATCACCCTGATTGTAATATTTGAATGGAATTATGTAATTTTAAAAAAGGGCTTATAGAATATAATTCTGTTAGCAATTATTAAGATTACTCTCTGTGAGTAGAATATTAGAGTATTGGCAAAATCAAAGCGTATCATTTGTTATTTTAAGATAATTTAACGCAATTTCTAATCAAATTCAAAATAAATTATATTCTTAGTGCGAAGGACCTAGTAGTCCAGCTTCTTATTCTTAGTTAATTTTAAAATTAATTTTAGTATTACCTCACAAATAAATAAATAAATAAATCATAATCTTATGATCTTATAAAAACTTTAATTTTAATCAAAAATAATAAATATCAGGTCTGTTTACGATTTTTAATAAAAAATAAAGTTAAAAATGACAACAGAATCGTATATCCGCTTTGAGAAAAATGGTTTACGTAGAAAGTACGAGAACGTCTTTAAATAAAAATCTAGTCAATCCTATTTTCACTCTTGGTGAACGTTTTATTTGAAAAGATATAATGATTTTTAATTTCATGTGTTTTTTTTGTTTTTAATATTTTTCATGAATTTATTTATTTATTATACAAAAAATAGTAAAAATCAAGTAAATTTTTACTTACATTTTACTACAAGTAAGCACAGGAACAGATCTAGCATTTTCAATAACATACTGTATCTATTAATTTGTAGCGGGTATTGTTTTTCCGAAATGGAATGAAGATGAAAACTCGAAATATCGTTTTAGAAACAAAAGAAGTGAGGTACGAATAACATCCCGAGATGACATTACCGTCGGCGTGCGTTCATTGCAAAATTCAAACAATGTGGAAAATAATTCCTCCTACATCGCTTACAATAATGTGCCGATGGGAGCAACACATTTCCAAGGTCGGCTTTTTATAACAATGCCACGACGAAGAGTTGGCATACCTTCTACACTAAATTACATTGATATGATAAAAGATGGCAATAACCCAAGTCCAAAACTACATGCCTACCCCAATTTTGATACAAACGATATAAATGTAAGTTTTTAAATCTTTACTTACTAAATAATTGATTCCAATATTAACAATATTAGATTAATTTTTTTTGCAGTCAATCTCCCAAAGCAACTCACAGAGTTTAGTGTCTGTTTATCGTACGACAACCGATTTGTGCCAGCGATTGTGGTTTATCGATACAGGAATGTTAGAATATCCAAGTAAGTTAAACTTTTTTGTTTTTGGTTTTTCATTTTTTGACTTGTAAATCAAATAGATTAATATAATGACTTTAGTTTTAAATTGTGTTTGAATTGTGTAATGATTATATGTCAGTAATGATTCTCTTTTCCATGAAAATATTTTATTTATTATTTTTCAAATATTTCAAATATTTGCGAGAAATGTGATGAAAAATTATAATTAATTTATGAGTGCCGAAATTGCTGAAAATGTACAGTGTATAAACGAGTAGCAGTTAAGGACACCATTATGTCCTTTGGAGAGATGTTGCCTAATTCCGTTATAAGTGGATAGGCAGTGGATAAGTATCGAGGTCTGAGTCTGGCGAGACTTCACAGTGACACAAAATGTGTTCTGCTGTTTCCTTTTCTTCGCAAGAAAGTCTGCAGTTATTGTCTCTAGTAATACCTACGTTTGATAGATGCTTTTTAATTCCGCAATGACCAGTGAGAAACCCTGTGGCGAGTCGGATGCCACTTCTGTTCAGCATAAGTAGCTCCCAAGTTAATTTTAGGATTAATTAAGATTAGATTTTAACTACTATAATTTGTGAACTTATTTAAGCATCAAACCATATTAGGCATAAAATTGAAGAATTTATTAGAATTGAACCTAAACGATTTTATTTGTTTCTTGAAAAAACATGATATTGGTTATTATATTATTACCACTTTATTAATTTGTATCATTTTTAATTTAAAGTACAATACTGAATGGAGTGTTAATATTATTTCACACTTTATAATTATTATTATCCTGTATACATATTTCCTTTTAGATAATCACACTCAGGTAAAAAGACCATCTATATGGATTATTGATTTAAAAACTGACGCTGTAATAAAACGATTTGAAATACAACCGCAAATAGTAGAAAGCGGTCGAGGTTTAGCAAGTATAACTATAGACGTTCGTGCACAACAATGTAATAAAGCATTTGCTTACGTACCAGATTTGGTTAGTAACCAACTTTATGTATATAGGTAAATAATCTTGCATTTTTGTATTGATAATTACGAGTAACGTTAAAAATTTTCAGTCTTGAAACTGATCGAATTTGGACATTCAGACACAATTACTTCAATTTTGACCCAATTTCAGGAGACCTTTCAATAGGTGGTCAAACTTTTAGATGGAATGATGGTATATTCTCTACCACTCTAGGCGCTATTCAGAGAAATGGTTATCGTGACGTATATTTCCATCCTATGGCCAGTACAAATGAATTTGTTGTATCGAGTAGTATTCTTCAAAATGAAACAAATGCAGCTCGATCTGATCATGGGCGTGATTTCCGAATTTTAGGAAACCGAGGAATCAATAAACAATCTACAATGCATGAATATGATGAACGTACCGGAATAATTTTCTACGACGAAATACATCGAAATGGTGTGGGGTGCTGGAATACAAGAAAACCATTCTCAGCAGAAAATCACGGTACTGTTGCACAAGATGAAGCACGAATGATATACCCAAGTGATCTGACGGTTAGTACTGTTATTTTCTTCTTTTAAATATTTTAACCATAATCAGAGCATCTAAAATAAAAAAAAAATTATTCTTCATGATCACATTACGCAGTATTATCTTATACCAATTTCTTACAGATTGATGACAATGGAACAATATGGGTTATGACAAATTCTATGCCATTATTTATATATTCAACTTTAGATTCCAATACTTTTAACTTTCGTGTATGGAAACAAAATGTCTACGAAGCTGCAAAAAATACAATATGTGCCTAAATTCATTAATATTAATGTTATGTTTTTGCTGTTTAATATTCATAACTTTTATAAAGAAAATAAATAAATATTTATTTTTATATATATATATATCACTTAATAATGTCTATCACGTTTAAAACATGAAGAATACAGTTATTTCTTTTCATTACTATCTAGCATACTGGAATGGAGTACCGATTAAAAAAGCAATAGCTCTTTTTGTAATATGAAGCAGCTGATATTATATCAAATACAAAGTTATCAGACTTGATGTCTCAATAAAACGTTAACTCTGTAATAGGTGAATTCTTTTGACATGAATGCTCCAATAGAACAACTTTTGGTGCTTAAGAATAACTTGTAATCACTGCCTAAGTCAGTAAACATATGAGAAGTAAAAGGGACTATTGTAATGCGAGTGGCTTATTCGTTTAACAGTTTAAGGAAAGTGGGTTTATATTTGCAAATTTTGTTTTTGTTTTCCATTGGAGCATTCATGTCAAAAGAACACAGCTAATGTTGTAATACCCTAAAAATAAATATCCATTATATTTCATCACTTTTTTAAATTACAAACACGTCTGAATATCGCTACTATAATTTTTGAAGTTCGAGAGTTGTTGAATATTTATCATGATATATATATATGTTGATCCTGTTTTTCGAGTCAGCGCAACTGGGCACTTTTACTCTTTGATAGCTGGGGGTACTACAGGGTCCCACCCATCTCATTAACTGATTTGTATATCTCTTATAATCTTCATAATTATTCAGTGATTGATCTAAGATCTGCGTACCTCCCTGTGCGGAGACTGATTACTCTAATTTGATAGATAGATTAGATAGTGGTAAGTAGGATAGCCTGTCAATTTTCGCATATAACTTCAGGGCTCTGTCCCTTATGTATTTTTTGATCGGGTCTATTCTAAGGTCTCTTAGCATGTCGTTTGTGCGGATGTACCAAGGCACTTTGAAGAGTCTTCAGAGAGCCTGACTTGAGTGACTTGTAGCTTTTGTATAGTAGAGTCGGCAGCTTTGCTATACGCGACACACCCATAAAGTAATACTGGTCTAATTATCTGGCTATAGATCAGTTTTCTATTCTTCACGCTAAGGATGTTGTGTTTGAAAAGTGGTTGTAAGCATTGCAGTGTTTTAGCGGAACTGCTTCTTTTGACTTGTATATGCTTATGCCAAGTAAATCATTTATCAAACGTGATACCTAAGTATTTAATGCTATCCTCCCAATTAATCACGATGTCACCAACTGTTACTCTCGGTGGATGTTGCCTGTGTTTACGTGTAATAAATAGGGCTTTAGTTTTCTCATTGTTAATTTTTATTTTCCATTTATGGAAGAACCCCAGGATGAGATTAATATGCTCCTGCAGCATGTTGCTCACATTTCTGGCAAGTTTATCAGAATATAACAAGCATGTGTCATCTGCGTATAATGATGTTGTATAACAAAGGGGAGAGCGGGGATCCTTGAGGAACACCCGCTTCTATTCTTCGTACTGATGAAGTGGTACTCTTGATTCTTACACATGGAATACGAATAATAAATCTTTACATCAAAATGATTTTTTTTATCTGTAGACAAACGATAAGCATGCCGTACTAGCTATTTAATAGATATTTTAATCCAAAGTGTGTTTTTGGTTAAGTTTCCTAATAACAAGGTGAGTTGTGGAATACAATAACCAATATCTTCTAGTTGGCTATTCATATATAAAAAAAAGAAATAAATAGTTTTAATTAAAGAATACTAATCAGCTAACGTGCAAGTTAGCACTAAAAAAAACTGTTGTCTCCAAAACCAACCAACCTAAGACCAACTTTATAAAATAAAATTTAAATTTTATTCAAATAGAAGACATGTGCTACATATTAAGCTTCAATATAATATATTTAAATTATTTATATTAAAATTATTTATATTAAAATTATTTAAATTTAATTAACCATTATTGCTATTAGTTTTATATTTTTTTCGTTAAATTGAACAGAATATACAAAAAATATTTTTACTGACTTACAAAAGAAATTCCAATAACATTTCGTAGTGAGCAAAAAATGTTGTTGAAATTTCTTATTTATATATAACTTTTGTGTTTTTCTTTTTTAAGAAATAATTTATATTGTACTAAACAACAGCATTAATATAAAAAAAAAATATTTTTGTAATATATACGATTATATTATTTGTTAAAGAACTTCTCTTGGTTAATTCACGTGTTGAGCTTTTCTTTGAAAATAATATTAAAATTTTAGAGAATAAATCTGAGAATCATATCTTATACTTAATTTAATTTTGATTAAAGAACTATTATAAGAAATGAATATCTATTCAATTAAAGAATTAATTCCAGATAGAGGAGAGAAGCAAATCTTGAATCTTTTATCATAATTAATCAATACTTATTAATCATAACATGCAGAAAATTTGAAATTGATACTTTAATATTGTTACTTCTAAATTCAATAACACAGTATTTAGTTTTAATAAATTTCATTTGTTGGTGGAATCAATTAAATTATAAGATTATATCACTCATATTCAAATTACATATAATACATACATTACGTATATACAATTTTTTTTCGTTTACTATATTATAAATATATAAGTTAAATATCTCGCTATTTATTCATATTACAATATATTGGAATACACATTTTAAGATATAAATTTAAAAGATTCTCATTTTTGAACTTTCCTATTTTATTATATATTTTAATATTTTTTGTAGTATGTGAGAAATTCAATAAATAATTTAGATTTCTTCTCAATATATTCATTGTCATTACATTGCGAATACTTTAATATTCTTAGCGGTTCAATCTTAATAAAAAATCAGACGAAAACAAATATTTTATACATTTTTGAAAACTTCATATCTTAATAAAAGCTTATTGGAATAATTATTAATTTTATTAATATTTTTATCAAACGTACTTAAGAATTTATGGATAACAATTTTTTATTAATTTCTGTATATACTTAAAACTTCACCTTTGTGAACATTAAATTACTAAACTTTGTCATTACTTTATATCAAAACACGCTTTATTTTAGAAGTTGATGAGCCCTTTGATTCGCAACAGCTATTCTCGCTTCGTTCGATTCACCCTACAAGAAAAAAAAACAAAGTTTGATTATTGAAACACATTTAATATAACTGAAATTATTATATTATTATGTGAGATTAATTGAGTCAGTTTACTTGAGCATATTTACTCTCTACTAACTGCGATGTTTCTTCGTAACCCCTCTCTACGCCTTGATTGGATTATTATTTATCAATTCATCAGACTAAGCAATAACTGATTTCAGATCTGCACACCTCCCCGGGGAGCCTGTAACCATTCTGAGATTCGATAACGCGGTGTTGGTAACCCTGCCACAATTCGTAAATAAATTCAGGGCTCTATCCTTTACGTATTTTTTGATTGAATCAATCTTGAGGTCACTGAGGATGTCATTCGTTCTAATTTACCATCGTACCTTGAAAAGTCTACTCAGAGCCTGGCTTTGTGCAATTTCTAGCTGGCGAATAGTAGTGTTTGAGGCCTTGCTAAACGCTAAACACTCATATAGAAGTGACGGTCGAATTATTTGGTTATATATTAGCTTCCTGTTCTTAGCATTGAGATTTTCATTTTTGAATAGTAGTTGGAAATGATAAAGAATTTTGGCACAGGTAATTCTTTTTAGTTAAACATGAATCATTGTCCACTGCTCGATATTTAATGCTATCCTCCCAGTTTATTACTATATTTCTCCTATTGATTCTCTTAACTGCGTTTGGTATTAAAGTTGTGTTATAAAATAATCAATGATACAGCTAGAAAACAGAAAGAAACTAACTAAAGATCTCCTAAAAAGAGACGTCCCTTCTAATAGGACAGAGGTAAAGTTGCTAGAAAACTATTAATCGTGTTATTCAATCTGGGCTACTATTTCAACAAAATGTATCTGTCTAAAGTGATAAAACGTAGTTTTGTCTAAAAGGGGATAAGAAGCAATATAGTTTGTACTAATGTAGAAATCAAATTTTATCATGTATTTTTTTATCTAATTATTTAAGTTCATTTCTAATTATAATTAACAGAACACTCTAAACAAAAACTTAATATTAGATGATTTTATTATTGTAATTGCAAAGATAATAGATTATAATAAACAAAGTTACCTTTCGATTTATTCTGTCAATTTGTCTGTTTTGATTCTCTAACTCAGAACCCATGTCTAAAGCCATGTTTCGCAAATTTCCTATCATCGTATTGACTTGGCCCATATTTTCTTCCATTTCGTCTTCTCTTGCGTCATTTGTGATTCTAGAAAAAAAAATTATTATTATTTACAAAAAAAAATTATTATAATAATATACATATTTAGGTTACAATTAACAATATTTAAACCAAATGGCACAGGCATTTAAGAAAATTTGTGTAATTACTTTTTTTTTTTTTGGTTTTTGTATTCGAATTCATATTACAAAGTCAGAGAGACTAGGAAAACAAAGGAAAGTTATGTTAATTTGGTTAGCAGTAAGCCACGCTTAGACATTTCTACAAATGTCTACTACAAAAACTTTGCTGGAAACTTTATTTTTGTAACAAAGCCGCCAAGCATTGTTAAAAGTAATATTTTCGACCAGACCGTATTGGAATTTGACCATTTTCGAGTGATTCTGGAGACACTCTGTACGCCGCAGTTTTTGTGAACACGTACCCTGCTATCGGGGCAGTCTAGGAAAGACAAAATTCTGAACAAATTTATTTTTTTTGCTGTAATGTTTTTATGATAGACTTATTTTTTTATTTAAGATATATGAATTTTATGTCTTCAGTAAACTTGCTATAGGGAAATAAATGAATATTTTTAGATTAGACATTCTTTAGATTAGACAGTCAGTACTTCTCTGTTAAAAATAGGGATTTTAAATTAGTTCTTATCCATAAATTTTACAAGATATTGTGTCAATTGTTTTTTTATTTCTCGTTGTGTAATTGTATAATTCATCGACAAGAAAGACACATACATATATGTCCAGAATGACAGTTGCTAGTTGGATTTTCTCAACACTTTTGAAGGTTTACAAATTTTAAAGATCTAGATTGCATGCAATTCAGCTAACTTGTGTCAATTAGTGGGTAAGATGATATCAGTTCTGTATCGTAACATTAAAATTTAGACATGAGAAAAATTTTAATTAGCAGTTTGATCATTATTGAAGCATTCTCAATACAATATACTCTATACAATATATCAACGCCTATAGCAATAAATGAATAATATTAACTATTTCTATATTTTAATGGCATATCATGACGATATATTATGAAAACATATTATTTCACTCCTTGCAACTTATCGAAACATGGTTAAACATGATAATTTTTCGAGATGTAAAATCACATAACTATGGAAGTCTTAACGACATTATGCTCATTCGGAGCACGGAAGAATACCGTTTTTATATCACACAAAACTTTGAATGATTAATCCTCTTAACTCACAGTTAAAAAACTGACTAGCAGGAAGTAATTTGAAATGTTAAACACTAGAACTATACCTGTATACCCGTAGTTTTCAATTCATTTTGTAACTAACCTCATTTTTAAAAATTGTCATTTAAACTTATTCTCATAATAATATTCTCGATAATGCCGTGTTGGCAATGATGGCACATCCAACGGAAGCATGGCGCGAGGGTTACTTTAAGGATATAATAACAAAGGTTGCCAACATTGAGTTGTACTATAAGGCTATACAATTTTATTTAGATTACAAACCATTGTTATTAAATGATATGCTGTTAGTGTTAGCACCACGAATGGACCACACACGTACCGTGGGTTTCTTCTCAAAAACAGGGCACTTACAGTTGGTGAAACCATACTTAAGATCAGTGCAATCGCTTAATAATAAAGCAAATAATGAGGCACTTAATGGTTTGCTTATCGAAGAAGAGGATTATCAAGGCCTACGTAATTCAATTGATGGATTTGATAATTTCGATACTATTGCATTAGCACAAAAACTGGAAAAACACGAATTAACCGAATTCAGACGTATTGCTAATTTTAAATAATATTAATTAAAAATATTAATAGATAAGTAAATATAAAACTGTGCACGTGTAAGTCAAAAAAATTAGAAACAATTATGATACCACAAAGAGTACAAAATAAACATTTTAAATTTGTTAATGAATATGATTAAATAATTTGAACTGCTGATAAATACCTTCCAATGTATCCAGCTTGAGCCATCATTCCATTTCTATCATCCATTACCCTTTGGGGCTGATTATTGACTACTTTTCCATCATCATTACCTTTCCACGTCCCATCATCCTCTTTAAATGATTGGCTTCTATAATACAACAAATAAGGATATTATAATAAAAATTAATTTAAACTATTATAAAATTATTACTTGTTACAAGGAAGAACGCATATACCGCAGCACTTCTCCATTCCACTTAAGTTTTTTTCTGCTTCCCTCATATCAGCATTTATTTGATCCATTCCCTCCTCGATTCTATCAAGTTGTTCTAAAATCGAATACAAATATATAATATATGTATATATAAGGAGAATGTTCAGATGATCGAAAAAAGCTATTTTGAATTGTTATATTCGATCTTGTCACATTCATCAGAAATTGCTCATTAAAATAGTAATAACTATTACATTAAATAGATTACATTAAATAGTAATATCAGAAAAAAAGCCGAGTTCTATTTATTAACGATTTCTCTTTAAGGTTGTACTAAAATTTTGAGTTAAACTTATATTTTAACATAGATTGGTATTTTATTCTGTATTTGTAGCATATCGAAATGAATGTATCACTAAATATATAAGTATATAGGTACGTCATATTTATTATTGGAACAATTAGTTTCATCATTATGCCTCTAATCTCTCCAGTATCGCCAAGTTTTTTTTGTTTATACACATAATCTTGTGTATTGGATGATTTAATGCTGGATATATTATCTTAAGAGTATAACTTTATCTTTGGTATACATAATTTTAATGCATGTGCTTATTAATGAGGGATCCTTACTTTAAAACTGATAACGATTTCGGTTAAATCGTGTTGAAATTTTTAATTCAATCGGAGTGTTCAATGTTTCCACGTAACTTTGAGATCCTGTATCCATTATTTTGTGTTATTCGATACATTAACCAAATATAGTTTCATCGTGAAATAATTACCATATATAAATTGTGTTGCCCTGGCTTAAAATTAATCTTTAGCAGCAATCAATAAGTTCTGTGACGTTTTTATTTTATTTGTTATCGCTCTTTAGCAGTGATGCACCAGAAATCGGTGTAGGCAAGCAGGATTCACGCATCGAAATAATGTATTAAAATTTACATTCAAATCAATATTATCTAATAACATGTATTACAGTGATCGATAATAGTGCTATTCTATTAAGTATTAGTAAAAAAATATTGTTGAATAGAAACAAAATAGCATACGAGTATTGAATTGTAATTACTTGCTTTCTAAGTACAATTTTTTCTTAGATAAGGTTACAATACTTTAAATAATGGCCCATTGTGTTACCACGGATGGTAGAGCATGGACAGGAAACGGACAGTACCCATTGAGAAGAAGTGAATTCCTATTCAGGTAAAAGGTAACTAACGTACAAAGTCTATAAACTTGGCTATATGCCTAATTTTAAAGAATGGTAATTTTATCGGGTCAATAGAAAACGAGATTTTAAATCTTCCCCTAGTCGATGATAGACACATGATATGAAGCACAGTTTCTACTCATTCGCAAAGTGACGATAAACCAAGCCTTATTATATACATTCTTAATACGTAGTAGCCTTTTAGTAGTACTATGATAGATCTGCTTTCGTTGAAGCAGTTGACTAGTGCGAATTTTATTAAATCTTGAACAAGGAATATTCATCTAGTTAAGCGCTGATTAAACAAGAATCTTTATCTACGTAAGCGTTGACTAAATGAAGAATTGCCTACAGGTATTTATTTGCCAGTTTAACTGTTCTAAGATGGATGCTAACAGATCCATGGATGGAGAATTCGAACATTCTCTAACTTAAAAAAAAAGCTGTAACGCCTATCAAAATTATAATTGGAGCTTGTGTATCCGCGAAAATTAGGATATTCATTACAGATTTCCTATGCTTACCATTTAAAAACTCTGCAGGGCCATTTTTGGCTGATTATTCGAAGCAATAATTACAATAACCAAACAAGTATGTGGGGTGTGGATCACAACTATTTAGCGAATTGGTATTCATTTTTTTGTTGTATTATAAATATTTTTAGCAAATGCAATCAATTATTGATATTGATTAAGAAAATAATGCGTTTCCATGTATCTCCTCTTAACTTCTGGATTAAAATTACAGTTTTATTTTATATAAGATAACATAATTATAGATAATTAATATTTCATTTTGAGGCATCTTGAATTCCGTTATTTGTAAACGTTTTTAAAATATATTTTCTGAATGCTAATTAGTTGTAAGTTTTTGTTACTTTATTTGATCATTTGTTTAAAATTTGGTTTGGATTGCATTCACTCTTGTTTTCTATATTTTAATTGACTCTTCTTCACTTCGTTTTTATTGTGAAAATATAAATCTGTTTCCCCTCGTTTGGTTTTTCTAGTTACAGATGCGTTTTTCCAAAGTACTTTAAAATCACAATATAATACTTTAAAGCTATTATCGTGGGAAATTTATACATGTTTAAGTTATTGTCTTAACAAATTTTAGTGATAGTAATGGATTTTCCATTAATTTAAAGACTGTTGGTCGTTTTGTTGTTAAGTGCATTATTTCGTTTAAATTTTAACTTTTTCTTAGAAAATACCAACACCTTTGTTGATGTTTTTTAAAGCATTCAAAACATATCAAATCCTTTTTATTGTCACTAAGCTCACAATTCCCGACTGCAACATTTTTTTTAATTCTACCTACTTATTGCGTTTACTGAGATATTAAGTATTATATCACAAACGCTTCAAACATGTATTTAACAAAATTTTTTTAACTCGTCTTATAAGACAAAATGTGTAATATTTACATTAAAAAAATTTTTATTTATTTATTTAAATTGCTTATAAAAGTAATTGTACTAAGTTGGATTTTAAATAATTTTGTAAGCAATGATCATTTTGATTGATAAATACGCAAGTCACTTATGTATATAATACAGCAATTAAAAGAAGGTAATTTGATTTTTTTGA